>NC_141066.1:23579099-23849099 GCF_041138505.1 Cibotium barometz | reverse complement strand
ATTACACACAGCAGCCTCATGGCCTTTGCGGCCCATGTGGCAAAGGCCACAAGGACTATGGCCTTTGCCGCGTGCATGGCACGCGGCAATGGCCACATTGGCCACTCGGATGGCCATGCAGGCCAGCCACGTGGCCACTCAATGTGGTCCACGTAGGCTCACGTTGAGTGGCCACGTGGGCAGCTGTGCAATGGTTATTAAGTCGTTGCATATGGCTGTTGAAGACTCACAAAAAGCCCTCAATAGTCCCTCACCTCCCCCCCTCTCGCCTCTCTCTCGCTCCCCCCCTCTTGCCTCCCTCTCGCTCCCCCCCTCTTGCCTCCTCCTCTCATCTCTCTCACTCGCCCTCTATCTCCCCCTCTTGTCCCCCTCACTCGCCCTCTCTCTCTCTCCCCCCTCACTTCCTCTCTTTTCCCCCTCTCTCTCTCTCTCTCTCTCTCTCTCTCTCTCTCTCTCTCGCCCTCCTCTTTCCCTCGATCCCCTCTCTCTCTTAACTCCTCAACAACCACCGTCTCTCTCTTTTTTAATTCCTCCTACATAGTGGAGATCTCAATGGTTCAAAGTGGCCGGCACCAGTGGGAAGTGGTCTCAACAAGTACACCAAAGTTCTCCAGGTAGACTTCATATGGATAGCATAACAATTCCAATAGCATCATGTATGTAATTGGGAATAAAAAATTAATGCAGTTTAAATACTAATTTAAGATAATTACATCACATGTTGAATGACAAAAGACTAGTTTAAAAAGTATTGATGGTAATATGGATGCGTATTCAAGACAAAATGCCTCCACGGATTCGTCTGCAAACAAAAGGAGAGTCACCGGATCGCAAGATGAGATCATTCTCTCACAAGATTTGGGCATATCACAAGTGGCCACATCAAACGAGGTGACAAATACCTCATAATTGTAGCTGACTATGGAAGTTGGTTCTTCAACGGCTGTCGACAATTGTGTGGTTACCAGTAGTGCCACAATTGTAGAAGAAGAGGAGTCTGTGAAAGAGAGTTTGGCCAAGTGGTTGATCAACACATCTCGACAAATTGGGTGGAGGACCACTTGGTCGACAACCAAAACCGCCTTTCTAGAGTGCTACTTTGTTGCCTCCTTGCAAACCCAACAATTTGCATGAACGAGGATTCTGTTAAGGGGTTGATCAGAAGCATCGAGGAGAGCAAGTACCAATCAACTATGATGGCATTCATTGTCTCAGAGGGATTCCCATGTAAAGCCCCCATTCCATTTGACCGTCGAAGTGTAGCTGGCCACGATCTATCATTGTCAGGTGAATTTGACACGATATTGGAGGAGATCGAAGGATGGAAACACATGGTTGGCAAGATGTTCGTTTTTTGGGATGGAAACCATCGACTCAAAGCTTGGCAAGAATGGGTGAATACCAATCGAGTCGAAAAAGAAAGGATTCCCAAGGTGAATTGCAGAGTGGTCCAGTTCCTTGAGGAAGAGGAGGCGGAGTTCTTGTTGGCGCTACGCATGATTAATAAGTAAGTGCATTGTACAATGTGTATATGAAATGAAGAGATATTGTGTATGTCATCTTTTTCCTTGTTCAGGGTCACCACCATTCATGTGCCGAACATAATGGCACATGATATATTCATGATATAGCGTGTGGGTCTTTCCGATCCACAATCGTTGTTGTCAAAGTTTAGTGATACTGATCGTGCATGGGCCCAAAAAGCGCTTACTCATCGAGGACCCAACAGATCCAAGTGGTTGAAGCTTCCCATGGCACTCTTGTCATAATTAGTTTTTAAGGTGTGTGTGCATTGCAGTATGTTTTGATTTCGAAATATATTTCTTAATGTTTTCAATTCGAAGTATGTTTCTTAAATAAATATAAACGCATTGCAGTCGAAATTCGATGCCACGTTCGAGGCCAAGATCATTGGCTTGCCTGAGGGAGGGAGTAGAGAATACATGATGGATGTAGAATTGTTCGACAAGAACTATAGGGATGTCCTTAAGGAGACGAAGGCACTCTTCACTAAAAGGAGACATGAGCTGCACAAATTACCAATCCCGACTGTGGAAAAGAGTTCTTTAAAAAAGTGATCTCGTACCAAGGGTGGGGTGAAAAGGCTAAAAAATTCATTACATCGAAGCTAGCCGAGATTGCTCGAGCACATGTTTCAAAAGAGTAATATCTTCAGCTCTCTTAATGCAGTACATTTTTTAAAAAAGTTATTAGAAACCTAATGCTTGTTTACAATGCAAGAAATGTAGGCTACTTGACATATTGGCTGGTGGTGGCGAGTTTGCTATGAGGGATGCACAAATTCCGCCATCCGACAAAGCCTTCTTCATGTGGATCCATCGTCATGTGTACTGGTTCCAATTGGCCGAGTTTATGCTCAAATTGTACGCGAAGCTAGAGGCGTACTCACCTACAGTAGCTGGCATGCATGAAAGAGTCACATAATACTCTGGAGTAGGTATCACGGATGCCTTGAAATCTTACAAGAAGTCTCATTTTGAGAAGGCATTTGTTAGGTGCAAAGAACAAATGCGTGCTACCTTGGATCCTGACCAGCCAACCACACCTACCATGCACATCATGACGCCTCTTATATAGGTATAAAGTACCTTAACTCTTTTTTTTTTCCTTGCATGGTGGAGAAGCTCTCCTGCTAACATGCCAAGCGGTAGACCTTGCAAACAAGAACATGCTATAGAGGTGAAAGCAACTTCAACCATTGGGATGTGAAGAGCTTTCGCCATCATTGAAGAGGCAAGGGAGGACCCTCTAAGAGAGCTAAAGTTTCCACCTTTATTCGCAAGCTAGGGTAGACAAAAAAGACGTAAGTGTTTTGCCATGTAATGTTGTGGCCTTGTAAGTTTTCTAGGGAATATAAAATTGAAGTTTAACATCAAAATATGGTGACTTTGTAAACGAGTTGCAATGGTAGTTATAACTTGATATGCATTGATAGTTGTAAATGAGTTGCAATGTGTATAGTGCTCTTGTATCCATCCACTTCTCTCCTCTACTGTCACCATGAGTCATAATGTTCGAGACCATAGAGACCTGATAGACACTTGGAAGTGTAAAGAGAGAAACCGCTCACCTAAACACCAAAAAACGCTCACCAAAAAAAATATACCTGATCCCTAGTAGTACGGATGATGCATGTGGCATCCCCTCTTGCTTATCTTAGAAGCATTGTGGAGGAGAGTCGTGTCTGATGCTCCACCTGGATCTAGAACATCTTCAAATCTACTATCCAGATATGAGGACCATATCTGAGACAGGCTTGTCAAAAAATTCCTCCTTTCTTTCCATATTTAGTTTCCTTTGCAAGTCATCAAATTTTGTGCTATTCTTGCTAAAATCCTATATGTGTTCTAGCTCACAAAGCAGGCTATTGGCAGAATCTTCTAGAAAAAGATTTGCTAGCGCCTCAATCCTCTTGCAATTCCCTGCCTTATCAAACACAAGAGGTGGGAAGAGAGTAACTCATGCACTCATTGTACTCACCCCTTTTACCATCCATGTGGATCTGCATTTTTTTCGTAACTTAGTCACATTGAAGAGTTTTTTTGCTTTTCGAGCCGGGTTAGTCACATTGAAGAGCAAAATAGCAAAAACATTACGAGAATTCTTTGGTTTCAACCAGGTTTTAGAAGCTATTTGATAGATACGAGTGCTCTTCTTATAATTCATGAACCCACATCAAATCGCATCCTGATTCCTGACTATTCGTCAACCCTTTTTCAAACATCAACTTCCAAACCTTTGCTGCATCATCCCAACTCCCCTCAGCAGAATATATGTTTGACAAAAGTACATACGGTGAGGCAATCTGTGAATCCAATAGAATTGCACGTTCTGCAGCTTGTTTTCCTCGATTGACATCACCATGAACTCTGCAGGCACTAAGAAGGGTCTCCCATATAACAGCATTTGGTTGAGTTGACATTTTGTAGATGACAAATTCTGCCTCCTCTAACCGCCCAGCCCTTCCAAAAAGGTCGATCATGCTAGAATAATGCTCCATCGTGGTCTGAATCTTATAATCTTGGATCATGGACTTGAAGTGGTGACAACCTTCATCCACTAGACCTGCATGACTACATGCAGATAAAATGTTGACGAAGGTGACATCATTTGGTGCCACACCTTGCGCTTGCATTTGAGAAAGAAGCTCAAGAGCAACTATGGCATGGCCAGCATATGCCTGCACTTCGATCATGGCAGTCCATGAGATCACATTGCGTGTAGACATGCTGTCAAACACCTGCTGAGTGTCTGCAAGGCTGCCACACTTCCCATACATATTGACCAGAGAATTCCCCACAGCAAGATCCGACTCCATCCCACATTCTATGGCGTTCGCGTGAATTACTCGGCCATGTGCCAAGGCTGCAAGATTCGCACATGCACCAAAGATGGACACAAACAAGACTCTGTCTGGTTTCATTCCTTCCTGGTGCATCTGTGAGAAAAAGCACAGAGCCTCCTTATCCTCTCCATGCTGCGTATTTGCAGAGATCATTGTACTCCAAGAGACCAAGTCATGCTGCGACATTCTTCCAAAGACACTTTGAGCATCCTCCAAGCTTCCACAATTGCTGTACATACTGACAAGAGCAGTAGCAATGGAGAGATCAGACTCGAACCCTTGCTCTGTGATGCTAGCATGTACTAACTTACCATGTGCCAAGATCAGCAAACCCGAACAGGCACCTAAAGCACTTAAGAAGGTCACCTTTTCATATTTCACACCGTGATGCTGCATCCAATGGTAGAGTTGAAGGGCTTCTGTGTTCTGCCCATGCAGGGCATATGTTGTAATCATGGCATTCCATATGACAGCATCCTTGCAGCACAGTTTATCAAACATTCCACGAGCATCTTCAAGGCTTCCACATTTTCCATACATGTTCACAAGGGCAGAGACCAGGTAGACATCCAACTCCAAACCTCCATGAAGTATGGTGGCATGGATATGCCTACCCTCAGGGAGAGCTGCCAAGCTTGAGCTTGCACCAAGGGCGCTGGCAAATGTGAACTTATCAGGTTGCAAGCCCTCTTCTAGCATAAGCTTGAAAAGCTTCAGAGCTTCTTCACCACGCCCATTATGTGCATATGCAGAAATCACTATGTTCCATGAGTAGAGGTTGCGGGCGGGAATCTTGTCGAAAGTCACACGGGCATCTGGCAGGGATCCACACTTGCCGTACATGTCAATGAGGAGGTTCCCCATGAATGTGTCTCGCTCGAGACTGCGTCTTATGGTATGTCCATGGACGCGACGGCCCTCGGAGAGAGCCTGTACAATCCCGCATTCCTTCAGAAGAGAGGTGTATGTAGAGAAGGTGATCGAGCAGTTGTTCTTCTGCAGATCTAAACTGGCTATGGCCTCCTGCAATGGGCGCTCAGCAGCAGTAGCCCTCTTCTTGGCTTCAAACGAGGGTAAACGTTCCCTCCCATCCTCCCTCTCTGCTGAGAAATCAATTAAACCCTTGCCAACGCCAACAACTGGGTTACCTGTTCGTGCAGGTTGAGTCGGCACCGTGCGCGCATGTCGTTGCTGCAATAGCTTGGCCCGCACCTCCCTGTCTTTTAAAATTTTCTTCTGCCATTTTGGTATCAACAGCATTGGCCCATCGCAGAGGCAGAGGCAGAGGCAGGCAATGCGGTCTCTGAAGCTTACGCAATGGACATGTGAAACACACACCCGCGTGTGAAGCCCTCAGCACTATCTCCCACGCGGTCATAAAAAACCCTTATTAGGTAGGCATGGGATCACTGGCCGTGACCCAATTTTCCTCCATTCTCGATCCGTCAAGGACGAGAGAAGTTCTAGGTCGTATTACAAATCTGCATGCCAACAATTGAATCTTATTCACATGAATGTATATTCACACTTTTTGTTAGTGTTGTGTATTCACACTTTTTGTTAGTGCTAATAAGCAGCATCTCGACAATCTCCTCCACCACCCTCTTCACCCCTTTGGCGCCCCCTCCACCTTCGCGACTATCTTCGCCACCACCCCCTTGGGCTTTCCCAGATAGGGGTGTTGTATATTCACACTTTTTATTAATAAGGCGATTTCGTCACCTTATTAATAGGATAACTTTATGGCTACTAAGCAGCATCTCGACAATCTTCGCCACCACCCTCTTGGCGGCCCCTCCACCTTCCCGACTATCTTCGCCACCATCCCCTTGGGCTTTCCCAAATAGCGTTTACTTAAAGCACTTCATAGCAGAACTACTCGATTAGGGTTTGGCTGCATGGCGGAGACACTAGAGTAATGATTCTCGCTCCACGATAGGGCCATCCAATCAAGATTTCCGCCTGGCTCAACGAGAAGGTCTCTGAGAGTACAACCTTCGTCATCCTCTTGGTGTCGCTGGCCTTCTCCTGTGAGACTGTGTGGAGTTTGCGAGAGAGACAGAAAGCCTACGCTTTTCACAACCACCCCTACGGCTAATTGATACTCTTGAGACTCTGCAAACTTGCCCATTCAAATGGACAGGGTCACAGGGCCAGTGGACTTAGAAGGAGGAAGCGACGAAGAAAGAGACAGAGGTTGCTCCACTGGGGCCGTGTTGCTCGTGAGCTTCTTGAGACGCATGCCTGCCATGTATATCTACACGAAAGTCAAGTCTTTCTAATTATAGTAGAAATATCCAAAATCAACTATTTCTAATTCACTCATAAAATGTTAGCTATTAGCCATTAATGCACCTTAGAAGAAAAAAAATTCCTCCATGGGTAAACTAATTAATTAACGAGAGAAAAACATTTTGGGTGCATATTCACATGAATGTTGCCATCGAGCTAATGATTATTCAACTGAACCGCTCGTCCCTATCGTATTGAGAATTTGACTCCTACACATACCTACAATTGAAGTTCTTTAATGAATTGTGGTGATAAAACACATAAATTTTTATTTATGCTTAAATTAAATGTTTTTTTAAGCATGTCTCGTTCGGATTCCATTATGAAAGATGTTGACTAGCCAAATCGTGACTTCGAAAACGGCTCCCAACTATCCCCTTCTCCTCTAGGAAAAGATTACATGACATTGAATTGTCAAACCCTATGAGCTTGCTCATTCTTACCAAAAAGTATTGTCATATATTGAGGCATTGAACTATTAACCCTATAAGCTTGCTAATTCTCAACAAAAAGTATTGTTATATATTGACTAAGAAGGATTTGAAGTTGTGTGCAAGATATGTCGAATTTTTAAGCTCTATCTTCCCCATGCATTTATAGCTTACAATAGTAGCTACATTTTTCACTCATGGCATTGGCCCATCGCAGAGGCAGAGGCAGGCAATGCGGTCTCTGAAGCTTACGCAATGGACATGTGAAACACACACCCGCGTGTGAAGCCCTCAGCACTATCTCCCACGCGGTCATAAAAAAACCCTTATTAGGTAGGCATGGGATCAATGGCCGTGACCCAATTTTCCTCCATTCTCTATCCGTCAAGGACGAGGGTAGTTCTAGGTCGTATTACAAATTTGCATGCATTTTTCCACAACAATTGAATCTTATTCACATGAATGTATCTTCACACTTTTTGTTAGTGTTGTGTATTCACACTTTTTGTTAGTGCTAAGCAGCATCTCGACAATCTCCGCCACCACCCTCTTCACCCCCTTGGCGCCCCCTCCACCTTCGCAACTATCTTCGCCACCACCCCCTTGGGCTTTCCCAGATAGGGGTGTTGTATATTCACACTTTTTGTTAGTGTTGTATTAATAAGGCGATTTCGTCACCTTATTATAGGATAACTTTATGGCTACTAAGCAGCATCGCGACAATCTCCGCCACCACCCTCTTGGCGGCCCCTCCACCTTCCCGACTATCTTTGCCACCATCCCCTTGGGCTTTCCCAGATAGCGTTTACTTAAAGCGCTTCATAGCAGAACTACTCGATTAGGGTTTGGCTGCATGGCGGAGACATTGGAGTAATGATTCTCGCTCCACGACAGGGCCATCCAATCAAGATTTCCGCCTTGCGGACCAGGGTTTGGCTCAACGAGAAGGTCTCTGAGAGTACAACCTTCGTCATCCTCTTGGTGTCGCTGGCCTTCTCCTGTGACTATGTGGAGTTTGCGAGAGAGACAGAAAGCCTACGCTTTTCACAACCACCCCTACGGCTAATTGATACTCTTGAGACTCTGCAAACTTGCCCATTCAAATGGACAGGGTCACAGGGCCAGTGGACTTAGAAGGAGGAAGCGACGAAGAAAGAGACAGAGGTTGCTCCACTGGGGCTGTGTTGCTCGTGAGCTTCTTGAGACGCATGCCTGCCATGTATATCTACACGAAAGTCAAGTCTTTCTAATTATAGTAGAAATATCCAAAATCAACTATTTCTAATTCACTCATAAAATGTTAGCTATTAGCCATTAATGCACCTTAGAAGAAAAAAAATTCCTCCATGGGTAAACTAATTAATTAACGAGAGAAAAACATTTTGGGTGCATATTCACATGAATGTTGCCATCGAGCTAATGATTATTCAACTGAACCGCTCGTCCCTATCGTATTGAGAATTTGACTCCTACACATACCTATCTAATGTCTCGTTCGGATTCCATTATGAAAGATGTTGACTAGCCAAATCGTGACTTCGAAAAGGGCTCCCAACTGTCCCCTTCTCCTCTAGGAAAAGATTACATGACATTGAATTGTCAAACCCTATGAGCTTGCTCATTCTTACCAAAAAGTATTGTCATATATTGAGGCATTGAACTATTAACCTTATAAGCTTGCTAATTCTCAGCAAAAAGTATTGTTATATATTGACTAAGAAGGATTTGAAGTTGTGTGCAAGATATGTTGAATTTTTAAGCTCTATCTTCCCCATGCATTTATAGCTTACAATAGTAGCTACATTTTTCACTCATGGCATTGGCCCATCGCAGAGGCAGAGGCAGGCAATGCGGTCTCTGAAGCTTACGCAATGGACATGTGAAACACACACCCGCGTGTGAAGCCCTCAGCACTATCTCCCACGCGGTCATAAAAAAACCCTTATTAGGTAGGCATGGGATCAAGGGCCGTGACCCAATTTTCCTCCATTCTCTATCCGTCAAGGACGAGGGTAGTTCTAGGTCGTATTACAAATTTGCATGCATTTTTCCACAACAATTGAATCTTATTCACATGAATGTATCTTCACACTTTTTGTTAGTGTTGTGTATTCACACTTTTTGTTAGTGCTAAGCAGCATCTCGACAATCTCCGCCACCACCCTCTTCACCCCCTTGGCGCCCCCTCCACCTTCGCAACTATCTTCGCCACCACCCCCTTGGGCTTTCCCAGATAGGGGTGTTGTATATTCACACTTTTTGTTAGTGTTGTATTAATAAGGCGATTTTGTCACCTTATTATAGGATAACTTTATGGCTACTAAGCAGCATCGCGACAATCTCCGCCACCACCCTCTTGGCGGCCCCTCCACCTTCCCGACTATCTTTGCCACCATCCCCTTGGGCTTTCCCAGATAGCGTTTACTTAAAGCGCTTCATAGCAGAACTACTCGATTAGGGTTTGGCTGCATGGCGGAGACATTGGAGTAATGATTCTCGCTCCACGACAGGGCCATCCAATCAAGATTTCCGCCTTGCGGACCAGGGTTTGGCTCAACGAGAAGGTCTCTGAGAGTACAACCTTCGTCATCCTCTTGGTGTCGCTGGCCTTCTCCTGTGACTATGTGGAGTTTGCGAGAGAGACAGAAAGCCTACGCTTTTCACAACCACCCCTATGGCTAATTGATACTCTTGAGACTCTGCAAACTTGCCCATTCAAATGGACAGGGTCACAGGGCCAGTGGACTTAGAAGGAGGAAGCGACGAAGAAAGAGACAGAGGTTGCTCCACTGGGGCTGTGTTGCTCGTGAGCTTCTTGAGACGCATGCCTGCCATGTATATCTACACGAAAGTCAAGTCTTTCTAATTATAGTAGAAATATCCAAAATCAACTATTTCTAATTCACTCATAAAATGTTAGTTATTAGCCATTAATGCACCTTAGAAGAAAAAAAATTCCTCCATGGGTAAACTAATTAATTAACGAGAGAAAAACATTTTGGGTGCATATTCACATGAATGTTGCCATCGAGCTTATGATTATTCAACTAAACCGCTCGTCCCTATCGTATTGAGAATTTGACTCCTACACATACCTATCTAATGTCTCGTTCAGATTCCATTATGAAAGATGTTGACTAGCCAAATCGTGACTTCGAAAAGGGCTCCCAACTGTCCCCTTCTCCTCTAGGAAAAGATTACATGACATTGAATTGTCAAACCCTATGAGCTTACCAAAAAGTATTGTCATATATTGAGGCATTGAACTATTAACCCTATAAGCTTGCTAATTCTCAGCAAAAAGTATTGTTATATATTGACTAAGAAGGATTTGAAGTTGTGTGCAAGATATGTCGAATTTTTAAGCTCTATCTTCCCCATGCATTTATAGCTTACAATAGTAGCTACATTTTTCACTCATGGCATTGGCCCATCGCAGAGGCAGAGGCAGGCAATGCGGTCTCTGAAGCTTACGCAATGGACATGTGAAACACACACCCGCGTGTGAAGCCCTCAGCACTATCTCCCACGCGGTCATAAAAAAACCCTTATTAGGTAGGCATGGGATCAAGGGCCGTGACCCAATTTTCCTCCATTCTCTATCCGTCAAGGACGAGGGTAGTTCTAGGTCGTATTACAAATTTGCATGCATTTTTCCACAACAATTGAATCTTATTCACATGAATGTATCTTCACACTTTTTGTTAGTGTTGTGTATTCACACTTTTTGTTAGTGCTAAGCAGCATCTCGACAATCTCCGCCACCACCCTCTTCACCCCCTTGGCGCCCCCTCCACCTTCGCAACTATCTTCGCCACCACCCCCTTGGGCTTTCCCAGATAGGGGTGTTGTATATTCACACTTTTTGTTAGTGTTGTATTAATAAGGCGATTTCGTCACCTTATTATAGGATAACTTTATGGCTACTAAGCAGCATCGCGACAATCTCCGCCACCACCCTCTTGGCGGCCCCTCCACCTTCCCGACTATCTTTGCCACCATCCCCTTGGGCTTTCCCAGATAGCGTTTACTTAAAGCGCTTCATAGCAGAACTACTCGATTAGGGTTTGGCTGCATGGCGGAGACATTGGAGTAATGATTCTCGCTCCACGACAGGGCCATCCAATCAAGATTTCCGCCTTGCGGACCAGGGTTTGGCTCAACGAGAAGGTCTCTGAGAGTACAACCTTCGTCATCCTCTTGGTGTCGCTGGCCTTCTCCTGTGACTATGTGGAGTTTGCGAGAGAGACAGAAAGCCTACGCTTTTCACAACCACCCCTACGGCTAATTGATACTCTTGAGACTCTGCAAACTTGCCCATTCAAATGGACAGGGTCACAGGGCCAATGGACTTAGAAGGAGGAAGCGACGAAGAAAGAGACAGAGGTTGCTCCACTGGGGCCGTGTTGCTCGTGAGCTTCTTGAGACGCATGCCTGCCATGTATATCTACACGAAAGTCAAGTCTTTCTAATTATAGTAGAAATATCCAAAATCAACTATTTCTAATTCACTCATAAAATGTTAGCTATTAGCCATTAATGCACCTTAGAAGAAAAAAAATTCCTCCATGGGTAAACTAATTAATTAACGAGAGAAAAACATTTTGGGTGCATATTCACATGAATGTTGCCATCGAGCTAATGATTATTCAACTGAACCGCTCGTCCCTATCGTATTGAGAATTTGACTCCTACACATACCTACAATTGAAGTTCTTTAATGAATTGTGGTGATAAAACACATAAATTTTTATTTATGCTTAAATTAAATGTTTTTTTAAGCATGTCTCGTTCGGATTCCATTATGAAAGATGTTGACTAGCCAAATCGTGACTTCGAAAACGGCTCCCAACTATCCCCTTCTCCTCTAGGAAAAGATTACATGACATTGAATTGTCAAACCCTATGAGCTTGCTCATTCTTACCAAAAAGTATTGTCATATATTGAGGCATTGAACTATTAACCCTATAAGCTTGCTAATTCTCAGCAAAAAGTATTGTTATATATTGACTAAGAAGGATTTGAAGTTGTGTGCAAGATATGTCGAATTTTTAAGCTCTATCTTCCCCATGCATTTATAGCTTACAATAGTAGCTACATTTTTCACTCATGGCATTGGCCCATCGCAGAGGCAGAGGCAGGCAATGCGGTCTCTGAAGCTTACGCAATGGACATGTGAAACACACACCCGCGTGTGAAGCCCTCAGCACTATCTCCCACGCGGTCATAAAAAAACCCTTATTAGGTAGGCATGGGATCAATGGCCGTGACCCAATTTTCCTCCATTCTCTATCCGTCAAGGACGAGGGTAGTTCTAGGTCGTATTACAAATTTGCATGCATTTTTCCACAACAATTGAATCTTATTCACATGAATGTATCTTCACACTTTTTGTTAGTGTTGTGTATTCACACTTTTTGTTAGTGCTAAGCAGCATCTCGACAATCTCCGCCACCACCCTCTTCACCCCCTTGGCGCCCCCTCCACCTTCGCAACTATCTTCGCCACCACCCCCTTGGGCTTTCCCAGATAGGGGTGTTGTATATTCACACTTTTTGTTAGTGTTGTATTAATAAGGCGATTTCGTCACCTTATTATAGGATAACTTTATGGCTACTAAGCAGCATCGCGACAATCTCCGCCACCACCCTCTTGGCGGCCCCTCCACCTTCCCGACTATCTTTGCCACCATCCCCTTGGGCTTTCCCAGATAGCGTTTACTTAAAGCGCTTCATAGCAGAACTACTCGATTAGGGTTTGGCTGCATGGCGGAGACATTGGAGTAATGATTCTCGCTCCACGACAGGGCCATCCAATCAAGATTTCCGCCTTGCGGACCAGGGTTTGGCTCAACGAGAAGGTCTCTGAGAGTACAACCTTCGTCATCCTCTTGGTGTCGCTGGCCTTCTCCTGTGACTATGTGGAGTTTGCGAGAGAGACAGAAAGCCTACGCTTTTCACAACCACCCCTACGGCTAATTGATACTCTTGAGACTCTGCAAACTTGCCCATTCAAATGGACAGGGTCACAGGGCGAGTGGACTTAGAAGGAGGAAGCGACGAAGAAAGAGACAGAGGTTGCTCCACTGGGGCTGTGTTGCTCGTGAGCTTCTTGAGACGCATGCCTGCCATGTATATCTACACGAAAGTCAAGTGTTTCTAATTATAGTAGAAATATCCAAAATCAACTATTTCTAATTCACTCATAAAATGTTAGCTATTAGCCATTAATGCACCTTAGAAGAAAAAAAATTCCTCCATGGGTAAACTAATTAATTAACGAGAGAAAAACATTTTGGGTGCATATTCACATGAATGTTGCCATCGAGCTAATGATTATTCAACTAAACCGCTCGTCCCTATCGTATTGAGAATTTGACTCCTACACATACCTATCTAATGTCTCGTTCGGATTCCATTATGAAAGATGTTGACTAGCCAAATCGTGACTTCGAAAAGGGCTCCCAACTGTCCCCTTCTCCTCTAGGAAAAGATTACATGACATTGAATTGTCAAACCCTATGAGCTTGCTCATTCTTACCAAAAAGTATTGTCATATATTGAGGCATTGAACTATTAACCTTATAAGCTTGCTAATTCTCAGCAAAAAGTATTGTTATATATTGACTAAGAAGGATTTGAAGTTGTGTGCAAGATATGTTGAATTTTTAAGCTCTATCTTCCCCATGCATTTATAGCTTACAATAGTAGCTACATTTTTCACTCATGGCATTGGCCCATCGCAGAGGCAGAGGCAGGCAATGCGGTCTCTGAAGCTTACGCAATGGACATGTGAAACACACACCCGCGTGTGAAGCCCTCAGCACTATCTCCCACGCGGTCATAAAAAAACCCTTATTAGGTAGGCATGGGATCAAGGGCCGTGACCCAATTTTCCTCCATTCTCTATCCGTCAAGGACGAGGGTAGTTCTAGGTCGTATTACAAATTTGCATGCATTTTTCCACAACAATTGAATCTTATTCACATGAATGTATCTTCACACTTTTTGTTAGTGTTGTGTATTCACACTTTTTGTTAGTGCTAAGCAGCATCTCGACAATCTCCGCCACCACCCTCTTCACCCCCTTGGCGCCCCCTCCACCTTCGCAACTATCTTCGCCACCACCCCCTTGGGCTTTCCCAGATAGGGGTGTTGTATATTCACACTTTTTGTTAGTGTTGTATTAATAAGGCGATTTTGTCACCTTATTATAGGATAACTTTATGGCTACTAAGCAGCATCGCGACAATCTCCGCCACCACCCTCTTGGCGGCCCCTCCACCTTCCCGACTATCTTTGCCACCATCCCCTTGGGCTTTCCCAGATAGCGTTTACTTAAAGCGCTTCATAGCAGAACTACTCGATTAGGGTTTGGCTGCATGGCGGAGACATTGGAGTAATGATTCTCGCTCCACGACAGGGCCATCCAATCAAGATTTCCGCCTTGCGGACCAGGGTTTGGCTCAACGAGAAGGTCTCTGAGAGTACAACCTTCGTCATCCTCTTGGTGTCGCTGGCCTTCTCCTGTGACTATGTGGAGTTTGCGAGAGAGACAGAAAGCCTACGCTTTTCACAACCACCCCTATGGCTAATTGATACTCTTGAGACTCTGCAAACTTGCCCATTCAAATGGACAGGGTCACAGGGCCAGTGGACTTAGAAGGAGGAAGCGACGAAGAAAGAGACAGAGGTTGCTCCACTGGGGCTGTGTTGCTCGTGAGCTTCTTGAGACGCATGCCTGCCATGTATATCTACACGAAAGTCAAGTCTTTCTAATTATAGTAGAAATATCCAAAATCAACTATTTCTAATTCACTCATAAAATGTTAGTTATTAGCCATTAATGCACCTTAGAAGAAAAAAAATTCCTCCATGGGTAAACTAATTAATTAACGAGAGAAAAACATTTTGGGTGCATATTCACATGAATGTTGCCATCGAGCTTATGATTATTCAACTAAACCGCTCGTCCCTATCGTATTGAGAATTTGACTCCTACACATACCTATCTAATGTCTCGTTCAGATTCCATTATGAAAGATGTTGACTAGCCAAATCGTGACTTCGAAAAGGGCTCCCAACTGTCCCCTTCTCCTCTAGGAAAAGATTACATGACATTGAATTGTCAAACCCTATGAGCTTGCTCATTCTTACCAAAAAGTATTGTCATATATTGAGGCATTGAACTATTAACCCTATAAGCTTGCTAATTCTCAGCAAAAAGTATTGTTATATATTGACTAAGAAGGATTTGAAGTTGTGTGCAAGATATGTCGAATTTTTAAGCTCTATCTTCCCCATGCATTTATAGCTTACAATAGTAGCTACATTTTTCACTCATGGCATTGGCCCATCGCAGAGGCAGAGGCAGGCAATGCGGTCTCTGAAGCTTACGCAATGGACATGTGAAACACACACCCGCGTGTGAAGCCCTCAGCACTATCTCCCACGCGGTCATAAAAAAACCCTTATTAGGTAGGCATGGGATCAAGGGCCGTGACCCAATTTTCCTCCATTCTCTATCCGTCAAGGACGAGGGTAGTTCTAGGTCGTATTACAAATTTGCATGCATTTTTCCACAACAATTGAATCTTATTCACATGAATGTATCTTCACACTTTTTGTTAGTGTTGTGTATTCACACTTTTTGTTAGTGCTAAGCAGCATCTCGACAATCTCCGCCACCACCCTCTTCACCCCCTTGGCGCCCCCTCCACCTTCGCAACTATCTTCGCCACCACCCCCTTGGGCTTTCCCAGATAGGGGTGTTGTATATTCACACTTTTTGTTAGTGTTGTATTAATAAGGCGATTTCGTCACCTTATTATAGGATAACTTTATGGCTACTAAGCAGCATCGCGACAATCTCCGCCACCACCCTCTTGGCGGCCCCTCCACCTTCCCGACTATCTTTGCCACCATCCCCTTGGGCTTTCCCAGATAGCGTTTACTTAAAGCGCTTCATAGCAGAACTACTCGATTAGGGTTTGGCTGCATGGCGGAGACATTGGAGTAATGATTCTCGCTCCACGACAGGGCCATCCAATCAAGATTTCCGCCTTGCGGACCAGGGTTTGGCTCAACGAGAAGGTCTCTGAGAGTACAACCTTCGTCATCCTCTTGGTGTCGCTGGCCTTCTCCTGTGACTATGTGGAGTTTGCGAGAGAGACAGAAAGCCTACGCTTTTCACAACCACCCCTACGGCTAATTGATACTCTTGAGACTCTGCAAACTTGCCCATTCAAATGGACAGGGTCACAGGGCCAATGGACTTAGAAGGAGGAAGCGACGAAGAAAGAGACAGAGGTTGCTCCACTGGGGCCGTGTTGCTCGTGAGCTTCTTGAGACGCATGCCTGCCATGTATATCTACACGAAAGTCAAGTCTTTCTAATTATAGTAGAAATATCCAAAATCAACTATTTCTAATTCACTCATAAAATGTTAGCTATTAGCCATTAATGCACCTTAGAAGAAAAAAAATTCCTCCATGGGTAAACTAATTAATTAACGAGAGAAAAACATTTTGGGTGCATATTCACATGAATGTTGCCATCGAGCTAATGATTATTCAACTGAACCGCTCGTCCCTATCGTATTGAGAATTTGACTCCTACACATACCTACAATTGAAGTTCTTTAATGAATTGTGGTGATAAAACACATAAATTTTTATTTATGCTTAAATTAAATGTTTTTTTAAGCATGTCTCGTTCGGATTCCATTATGAAAGATGTTGACTAGCCAAATCGTGACTTCGAAAACGGCTCCCAACTATCCCCTTCTCCTCTAGGAAAAGATTACATGACATTGAATTGTCAAACCCTATGAGCTTGCTCATTCTTACCAAAAAGTATTGTCATATATTGAGGCATTGAACTATTAACCCTATAAGCTTGCTAATTCTCAGCAAAAAGTATTGTTATATATTGACTAAGAAGGATTTGAAGTTGTGTGCAAGATATGTCGAATTTTTAAGCTCTATCTTCCCCATGCATTTATAGCTTACAATAGTAGCTACATTTTTCACTCATGGCATTGGCCCATCGCAGAGGCAGAGGCAGGCAATGCGGTCTCTGAAGCTTACGCAATGGACATGTGAAACACACACCCGCGTGTGAAGCCCTCAGCACTATCTCCCACGCGGTCATAAAAAAACCCTTATTAGGTAGGCATGGGATCAATGGCCGTGACCCAATTTTCCTCCATTCTCTATCCGTCAAGGACGAGGGTAGTTCTAGGTCGTATTACAAATTTGCATGCATTTTTCCACAACAATTGAATCTTATTCACATGAATGTATCTTCACACTTTTTGTTAGTGTTGTGTATTCACACTTTTTGTTAGTGCTAAGCAGCATCTCGACAATCTCCGCCACCACCCTCTTCACCCCCTTGGCGCCCCCTCCACCTTCGCAACTATCTTCGCCACCACCCCCTTGGGCTTTCCCAGATAGGGGTGTTGTATATTCACACTTTTTGTTAGTGTTGTATTAATAAGGCGATTTCGTCACCTTATTATAGGATAACTTTATGGCTACTAAGCAGCATCGCGACAATCTCCGCCACCACCCTCTTGGCGGCCCCTCCACCTTCCCGACTATCTTTGCCACCATCCCCTTGGGCTTTCCCAGATAGCGTTTACTTAAAGCGCTTCATAGCAGAACTACTCGATTAGGGTTTGGCTGCATGGCGGAGACATTGGAGTAATGATTCTCGCTCCACGACAGGGCCATCCAATCAAGATTTCCGCCTTGCGGACCAGGGTTTGGCTCAACGAGAAGGTCTCTGAGAGTACAACCTTCGTCATCCTCTTGGTGTCGCTGGCCTTCTCCTGTGACTATGTGGAGTTTGCGAGAGAGACAGAAAGCCTACGCTTTTCACAACCACCCCTACGGCTAATTGATACTCTTGAGACTCTGCAAACTTGCCCATTCAAATGGACAGGGTCACAGGGCGAGTGGACTTAGAAGGAGGAAGCGACGAAGAAAGAGACAGAGGTTGCTCCACTGGGGCTGTGTTGCTCGTGAGCTTCTTGAGACGCATGCCTGCCATGTATATCTACACGAAAGTCAAGTGTTTCTAATTATAGTAGAAATATCCAAAATCAACTATTTCTAATTCACTCATAAAATGTTAGCTATTAGCCATTAATGCACCTTAGAAGAAAAAAAATTCCTCCATGGGTAAACTAATTAATTAACGAGAGAAAAACATTTTGGGTGCATATTCACATGAATGTTGCCATCGAGCTAATGATTATTCAACTAAACCGCTCGTCCCTATCGTATTGAGAATTTGACTCCTACACATACCTATCTAATGTCTCGTTCGGATTCCATTATGAAAGATGTTGACTAGCCAAATCGTGACTTCGAAAAGGGCTCCCAACTGTCCCCTTCTCCTCTAGGAAAAGATTACATGACATTGAATTGTCAAACCCTATGAGCTTGCTCATTCTTACCAAAAAGTATTGTCATATATTGAGGCATTGAACTATTAACCTTATAAGCTTGCTAATTCTCAGCAAAAAGTATTGTTATATATTGACTAAGAAGGATTTGAAGTTGTGTGCAAGATATGTTGAATTTTTAAGCTCTATCTTCCCCATGCATTTATAGCTTACAATAGTAGCTACATTTTTCACTCATGGCATTGGCCCATCGCAGAGGCAGAGGCAGGCAATGCGGTCTCTGAAGCTTACGCAATGGACATGTGAAACACACACCCGCGTGTGAAGCCCTCAGCACTATCTCCCACGCGGTCATAAAAAAACCCTTATTAGGTAGGCATGGGATCAAGGGCCGTGACCCAATTTTCCTCCATTCTCTATCCGTCAAGGACGAGGGTAGTTCTAGGTCGTATTACAAATTTGCATGCATTTTTCCACAACAATTGAATCTTATTCACATGAATGTATCTTCACACTTTTTGTTAGTGTTGTGTATTCACACTTTTTGTTAGTGCTAAGCAGCATCTCGACAATCTCCGCCACCACCCTCTTCACCCCCTTGGCGCCCCCTCCACCTTCGCAACTATCTTCGCCACCACCCCCTTGGGCTTTCCCAGATAGGGGTGTTGTATATTCACACTTTTTGTTAGTGTTGTATTAATAAGGCGATTTTGTCACCTTATTATAGGATAACTTTATGGCTACTAAGCAGCATCGCGACAATCTCCGCCACCACCCTCTTGGCGGCCCCTCCACCTTCCCGACTATCTTTGCCACCATCCCCTTGGGCTTTCCCAGATAGCGTTTACTTAAAGCGCTTCATAGCAGAACTACTCGATTAGGGTTTGGCTGCATGGCGGAGACATTGGAGTAATGATTCTCGCTCCACGACAGGGCCATCCAATCAAGATTTCCGCCTTGCGGACCAGGGTTTGGCTCAACGAGAAGGTCTCTGAGAGTACAACCTTCGTCATCCTCTTGGTGTCGCTGGCCTTCTCCTGTGACTATGTGGAGTTTGCGAGAGAGACAGAAAGCCTACGCTTTTCACAACCACCCCTATGGCTAATTGATACTCTTGAGACTCTGCAAACTTGCCCATTCAAATGAACAGGGTCACAGGGCCAGTGGACTTAGAAGGAGGAAGCGACGAAGAAAGAGACAGAGGTTGCTCCACTGGGGCTGTGTTGCTCGTGAGCTTCTTGAGACGCATGCCTGCCATGTATATCTACACGAAAGTCAAGTCTTTCTAATTATAGTAGAAATATCCAAAATCAACTATTTCTAATTCACTCATAAAATGTTAGTTATTAGCCATTAATGCACCTTAGAAGAAAAAAAATTCCTCCATGGGTAAACTAATTAATTAACGAGAGAAAAACATTTTGGGTGCATATTCACATGAATGTTGCCATCGAGCTTATGATTATTCAACTAAACCGCTCGTCCCTATCGTATTGAGAATTTGACTCCTACACATACCTATCTAATGTCTCGTTCAGATTCCATTATGAAAGATGTTGACTAGCCAAATCGTGACTTCGAAAAGGGCTCCCAACTGTCCCCTTCTCCTCTAGGAAAAGATTACATGACATTGAATTGTCAAACCCTATGAGCTTGCTCATTCTTACCAAAAAGTATTGTCATATATTGAGGCATTGAACTATTAACCCTATAAGCTTGCTAATTCTCAGCAAAAAGTATTGTTATATATTGACTAAGAAGGATTTGAAGTTGTGTGCAAGATATGTCGAATTTTTAAGCTCTATCTTCCCCATGCATTTATAGCTTACAATAGTAGCTACATTTTTCACTCATGGCATTGGCCCATCGCAGAGGCAGAGGCAGGCAATGCGGTCTCTGAAGCTTACGCAATGGACATGTGAAACACACACCCGCGTGTGAAGCCCTCAGCACTATCTCCCACGCGGTCATAAAAAAACCCTTATTAGGTAGGCATGGGATCAAGGGCCGTGACCCAATTTTCCTCCATTCTCTATCCGTCAAGGACGAGGGTAGTTTTAGGTCGTATTACAAATTTGCATGCATTTTTCCACAACAATTGAATCTTATTCACATGAATGTATCTTCACACTTTTTGTTAGTGTTGTGTATTCACACTTTTTGTTAGTGCTAAGCAGCATCTCGACAATCTCCGCCACCACCCTCTTCACCCCCTTGGCGCCCCCTCCACCTTCGCAACTATCTTCGCCACCACCCCCTTGGGCTTTCCCAGATAGGGGTGTTGTATATTCACACTTTTTGTTAGTGTTGTATTAATAAGGCGATTTCGTCACCTTATTATAGGATAACTTTATGGCTACTAAGCAGCATCGCGACAATCTCCGCCACCACCCTCTTGGCGGCCCCTCCACCTTCCCGACTATCTTTGCCACCATCCCCTTGGGCTTTCCCAGATAGCGTTTACTTAAAGCGCTTCATAGCAGAACTACTCGATTAGGGTTTGGCTGCATGGGGGAGACATTGGAGTAATGATTCTCGCTCCACGACAGGGCCATCCAATCAAGATTTTCGCCTTGCGGACCAGGGTTTGGCTCAACGAGAAGGTCTCTGAGAGTACAACCTTCGTCATCCTCTTGGTGTCGCTGGCCTTCTCCTGTGACTATGTGGAGTTTGCGAGAGAGACAGAAAGCCTACGCTTTTCACAACCACCCCTACGGCTAATTGATACTCTTGAGACTCTGCAAACTTGCCCATTCAAATGGACAGGGTCACAGGGCGAGTGGACTTAGAAGGAGGAAGCGACGAAGAAAGAGACAGAGGTTGCTCCACTGGGGCTGTGTTGCTCGTGAGCTTCTTGAGACGCATGCCTGCCATGTATATCTACACGAAAGTCAAGTGTTTCTAATTATAGTAGAAATATCCAAAATCAACTATTTCTAATTCACTCATAAAATGTTAGCTATTAGCCATTAATGCACCTTAGAAGAAAAAAAATTCCTCCATGGGTAAACTAATTAATTAACGAGAGAAAAACATTTTGGGTGCATATTCACATGAATGTTGCCATCCAGCTAATGATTATTCAACTGAACCGCTCGTCCCTATCGTATTGAGAATTCGACTCCTACACATACCTATCTAATGTCTCGTTCGGATTCCATTATGAAAGATGTTGACTAGCCAAATCGTGACTTCGAAAAGGGCTCCCAACTGTCCCCTTCTCCTCTAAGAAAAGATTACATGACATTGAATTGTCAAACCCTATGAGCTTGCTCATTCTTACCAAAAAGTATTGTCATATATTGAGGCATTGAACTATTAACCCTATAAGCTTGCTAATTCTCAGCAAAAAGTATTGTTATATATTGACTAAGAAGGATTTGAAGTTGTGTGCAAGATATGTCGAATTTTTAAGCTCTATCTTCCCCATGCATTTATAGCTTACAATAGTAGCTACATTTTTCACTCATGGCATTGGCCCATCGCAGAGGCAGAGGCAGGCAATGCGGTCTCTGAAGCTTACGCAATGGACATGTGAAACACACACCCGCGTGTGAAGCCCTCAGCACTATCTCCCACGCGGTCATAAAAAAACCCTTATTAGGTAGGCATGGGATCAAGGGCCGTGACCCAATTTTCCTCCATTCTCTATCCGTCAAGGACGAGGGTAGTTCTAGGTCGTATTACAAATTTGCATGCATTTTTCCACAACAATTGAATCTTATTCACATGAATGTATCTTCACACTTTTTGTTAGTGTTGTGTATTCACACTTTTTGTTAGTGCTAAGCAGCATCTCGACAATCTCCGCCACCACCCTCTTCACCCCCTTGGCGCCCCCTCCACCTTCGCAACTATCTTCGCCACCACCCCCTTGGGCTTTCCCAGATAGGGGTGTTGTATATTCACACTTTTTGTTAGTGTTGTATTAATAAGGCGATTTTGTCACCTTATTATACGATAACTTTATGGCTACTAAGCAGCATCGCGACAATCTCCACCACCACCCTCTTGGCGGCCCCTCCACCTTCCCGACTATCTTTGCCACCATCCCCTTGGGCTTTCCCAGATAGCGTTTACTTAAAGCGCTTCATAGCAGAACTACTCGATTAGGGTTTGGCTGCATGGCGAGACATTGGAGTAATGATTCTCGCTCCACGACAGGGCCATCCAATCAAGATTTCCGCCTTGCGGACCAGGGTTTGGCTCAACGAGAAGGTCTCTGAGAGTACAACCTTCGTCATCCTCTTGGTGTCGCTGGCCTTCTCCTGTGACTATGTGGAGTTTGCGAGAGAGACAGAAAGCCTACGCTTTTCACAACCACCCCTACGGCTAATTGATACTCTTGAGACTCTGCAAACTTGCCCATTCAAATGGACAGGGTCACAGGGCGAGTGGACTTAGAAGGACGAAGCGACGAAGAAAGAGACAGAGGTTGCTCCACTGGGGCTGTGTTGCTCGTGAGCTTCTTGAGACGCATGCCTGCCATGTATATCTACACGAAAGTCAAGTGTTTCTAATTATAGTAGAAATATCCAAAATCAACTATTTCTAATTCACTCATAAAATGTTAGCTATTAGCCATTAATGCACCTTAGAAGAAAAAAAATTCCTCCATGGGTAAACTAATTAATTAACGAGAGAAAAACATTTTGGGTGCATATTCACATGAATGTTGCCATCGAGCTAATGATTATTCAACTAAACCGCTCGTCCCTATCGTATTGAGAATTTGACTCCTACACATACCTATCTAATGTCTCGTTCGGATTCCATTATGAAAGATGTTGACTAGCCAAATCGTGACTTCGAAAAGGGCTCCCAACTGTCCCCTTCTCCTCTAGGAAAAGATTACATGACATTGAATTGTCAAACCCTATGAGCTTACCAAAAAGTATTGTCATATATTGAGGCATTGAACTATTAACCCTATAAGCTTGCTAATTCTCAGCAAAAAGTATTGTTATATATTGACTAAGAAGGATTTGAAGTTGTGTGCAAGATATGTCGAATTTTTAAGCTCTATCTTCCCCATGCATTTATAGCTTACAATAGTAGCTACATTTTTCACTCATGGCATTGGCCCATCGCAGAGGCAGAGGCAGGCAATGCGGTCTCTGAAGCTTACGCAATGGACATGTGAAACACACACCCGCGTGTGAAGCCCTCAGCACTATCTCCCACGCGGTCATAAAAAAACCCTTATTAGGTAGGCATGGGATCAATGGCCGTGACCCAATTTTCCTCCATTCTCGATCCGTCAAGGGCGAGGGTAGTTCTAGGTCGTATTACAAATCTGCATGCATTTTTCCACAACAATTGAATCTTATTCACATGAATGTATCTTCACACTTTTTGTTAGTGTTGTGTATTCACACTTTTTGTTAGTGCTAAGTAGCATCTCGACAATCTCCGCCACCACCCTCTTCACCCCCTTGGCGCCCCCTCCACCTTCGCAACTATCTTCGCCACCACCCCCTTGGGCTTTCCCAGATAGGGGTGTTGTATATTCACACTTTTTGTTAGTGTTGTATTAATAAGGCGATTTCGTCACCTTATTATAGGATAACTTTATGGCTACTAAGCAGCATCGCGACAATCTCCGCCACCACCCTCTTGGCGGCCCCTCCACCTTCCCGACTATCTTCGCCACCATCCCCTTGGGCTTTCCCAGATAGCGTTTACTTAAAGCGCTTCATAGCAGAACTACTCGATTAGGGTTTGGCTGCATGGCGGAGACACTGGAGTAATGATTCTCGCTCCACGACAGGGCCATCCCCAATCAAGATTTTTGCCTTGCGGACTAGGGTTTGGCTCAACGAGAAGGTCTCTGAGAGTACAACCTTCGTCATCCTCTTGGTGTCGCTGGCCTTCTCCTGTGACTATGTGGAGTTTGCAAGAGAGACAGAAAGCCTACGCTTTTCACAACCACCCCTACGGCTAATTGATACTCTTGAGACTCTGCAAACTTGCCCATTCAAATGGACAGGGTCACAGGGCCAGTGGACTTAGAAGGAGGAAGCGACGAAGAAAGAGACAGAGGTTGCTCCACTGGGGCCGTGTTGCTCGTGAGCTTCTTGAGACGCATGCCTGCCATGTATATCTACACGAAAGTCAAGTCTTTCTAATTATAGTAGAAATATCCAAAATCAACTATTTCTAATTCACTCATAAAATGTTAGCTATTAGCCATTAATGCACCTTAGAAGAAAAAAAATTCCTCCATGGGTAAACTAATTAATTAATGAGAGAAAAACATTTTGGGTGCATATTCACATGAATGTTGCCATCCAACTAATGATTATTCAACTGAACCGCTCGTCCCTATTGTATTGAGAATTCGACTCCTACTACACGTACCTATCTAATGTCTCGTTCGGATTCCATTATGAAAGATGTTGACTAGCCAAATCATGACTTCGAAAAGGGCTCCCAACTGCCCCCTTCTCCTCTAGGAAAAGATTACATGACATTGAATTGTCAAACCCTATGAGCTTGCTCATTCTTACCAAAAAGTATTGTCATATATTGAGGCATTGAACTATTAACCCTATAAGCTTGCTAATTCTCAGCAAAAAGTATTGTTATGGCCCATGAATCAAAGGATACCTTATTTAAAATGAAAGAATGGACATGCCACTGGTGAGGTTACAGAGACAGAATGAGGAGTGTAGGACAACGAGATCAGGGTTGGAGAAGAGCGCAGTTCAAGGGAGGAAGCTGCACAGCAAACAGGAGCTAAAGCACAGCAAGGCGGACGCAACGCAGGTAGACCGAGGAAGACTTGAAGCCTTAGCTATGGAAAATAGTAGCAACAAACAGACGGACTGAAGTAGGTGGACTTCATGGAAGAGAGAATCAGAAGCAGGCAAAATTCTAGCACAGAGAGCATCGCAGTAGTAGCAACAGACGCACGGAGCAGTGCGAGTAACGCCGCCTATCGACGACCTTGGGTGACAGGCGAAGAGTGATCGTGGCCCAAGCTGCAGCGTTTGGCAAACTGACCTCAACAGAACTGAGAGAATAAAGAGGACGAGACATGTAGCAGGCAAATGATAAAGAGCAGCTGGATGGTGGTAGTGCAAGGAAGTGATAATGTTCCTTGATATGTTTTTAAAAAAATAAAATAAAATTTGGGCCTTTGTTTGAGATAAGGGTTTGTAAATTTGCAATGTGAAGAGACCCAAACCAAGCCCGTGTTCATATGGGTTCTCTGCGTGGCTTTGGCTAAAAAGTTTGTAATGTTTTCTCTCTCTAGCGCCCTAAAATATTGGGCAAATATCGGCTTATAAAAATAAAGCCATGGATGATTTTTTTTCATTGGGTCCGCTGCCCGACTTCGGCCAAATGATTGTATTTTTTCACCCATGAATGAGAAGGGTAACCGTACCCGAGCTTGTATGCTCAAAACGAGGATTTTTTATGTAATCACCCATGGTATGAAGGTCGCCTTGCCCGAGCTCACCTAGAAGCTCGAAATGGTTGTTGCGTGATGTGTGCATGAGTGATGCACGTGTGAGGTGCATGCGCATGGGTTGGTTCTCACCCGAACTTTCATGTTCAAATTGGATTCAGTGGTTCCGCTGTGAGCAAGTCGGCTCAAAATGGTCTAAGTGTCTAAGATGGTAGACACGGGCACACATGTTTGGTTGATGGACACTCCAATGTATCATTGAGGGGGAGTGTTGAGAGGTAGCGATTGCGGTTGTGCAATGCTACATTGATATGGGTGATGGATGATGGGTGAGTTGTAGAACACCTCGATTAAGAGGGGGTGTTGAAAGATGTAATCGTGGTGATGTGTGTATGTGGGAAAGCACCCTAGAGGTGCAAGATATTGTGGCAAGATAAGAATGCCACATGTAATATTGCATGGTATGTGAGAGTTGACCAAAAGAGTGGAAAAGGGAGTGCCACATGGATGATGATGTGTAAAGTGGGATAAGGCTAGAGAGCCTATATTATTGTATGGTTCATTGTGATATGGAATACAAGGGAATAGTGTTGAGTGTGCAATCTCTCTCTCTCTCATGGAGTTTTTAGTGTGGTTTAATCCACCTTAATCTTATGCTTAATCTATGTCCTTCACCATGATCAATCCCATTTCTAGAATCTTAACATTTAAGCTCTATCTTCCCCATGCATTTATAGCTTACAATAGTAGCTACATTTTTCACTCATGGCATTGAGAACCTTGTTTGAAAGAGTGTGTTGGATTCAGATAACAGTTTTCTATTTTTTGTACTTTTACACTTCAAAAAACAAGCTGCAAATACCCATTTGCAAAAGGGTGTCCTACCATTATGTAGTGTTTTTATTGTAAACAATAATTGTATTTACACAACCCCAATAAACCATAATAAGAGTATAGCTATACAAAATCAACGTTTGGAAAACCTTTTTTTAGGAATCATTCTTTATTTTATAATGCCAAGCTAGAATTGCCATTATGGTAGTGATCAAGGATGATGCCAAATGACCAAGCAAGGGCTTAGGTATAATATTTGTGAAGATTTCAATTGGAGCATTCATAACTTATTTGTATAGTTGAGTTATACGAAGATAACTTGAAAAGTGTAAAAAATGTGGTGCCTTATTAAGGTACAAATGATCAAAGGTTAATGGAGCTGGTGAATGTAATTGATGCAGTGAAAAGGGTAGATACCCAAATGATGTATGCAATGATGTAAAGCATATAGCAAATGGGATGATTGAGAGAATCAAGGGTAGTGGAGATATTCTAGGAAAAGGGTAGAGAGATTCATGGTAAGCTGATGGAGAGAACCAAGGAGAGATTTGTGGATCTGGATTCTCTCTTGATGAGTTATAAAATTGATATAGCAATCTCTTTCTCTAATGAAAATTGTGGGTTTATGATTAGCATTAATCAATATCATAAATATTTAAATTAGTGTCAATTACATGCTCTAATCATGTATTTTCACATTTTTTATCCACCATAGCCTTTTCTTCTACTCATTCTAATAACGTAATGCTAATATTTCAACTTAGTATCAGAGCCAATGCACCATCTCTCATCCCTAGCCATCTCAATTAGTAATTAGCATAGAATTTAATATTAATCACCTTTTTAATTACCCAGTAATCATTTCATCCACAAAAAGCTTACAGTAGTAGAAAAACAATCTCTGGTGGAGGAGCTCCCATCAACAATGTGCTCAACCATTTACAAAATGCTTCAACTGGCACATGGAGGACTTAGGGGTGAAGGCATAGCTACAAGCAATTAGAGGGATTCGTCATCAGAAAAGCAATTAGAAGGATTCACCGTTGAGAAAAATTGACACAACAGCTACGTTGTAATGATTCTTCACCATTCCACGTAGCCTTGGGGGTTTTCAAGCATGCCCGACATGTTGGTGAAGTTGGAATTCAATTTGGTGAAGTCTTATATGAGATCTAGACCTACACATCTTTTTTAATCAATTTTTCATTAAGTTTTATTAATCCTAAATTAAGGGTGTTACTCTCAATTATCAGAGACTTAATCCCTCTCTCCTGTGATGCTATCTTAGCCCCTAAAATCTCTAAACTCAATTGTGTATGCAACTGCCTAAATTGCCAACTCAAATATTTGCCTACATTTTTTGGGATTAGTCATCCTAATTTTGATTAGCACTTAAATCTGAGCTAAAGCTTGTTCAAATCATTGTAAAGGAGTAGACACTACTGAGATACAACTATAAATCTCAATAAAAACCTTCTCATTGAGCCATGGCTACCCAAATCTTAGTGGATAAATTTAGTGGTGAGAAGGATTCCATACATGGCAAACAGAAGCCATGTATCTACTCATACAAAAGGAGCTTTGGGGGATAGTAAATGGATATGAGTTCAATGTGAAGGGAGTGAGGCTGAGGTCACATGGATAAAGATAGAAAAGCGATGGCCATCATTGGGTTAAGTCTTGGGAATAATATCATTCATCACATCAGATGCAAAGAGCATGCCAAAGAAGCATGGGATGAGCTAAAGAAAGTATTTGGAGCTAGGGCAAAAAATTCAAAAATATATCTAAAAATTCAATTCTATGGGCTTGATATGGAGTTCAAAGATTCATTTGTGGAGCATGTAGGTAAGTTGAAGAGTATTATGATGCAACTTGGAGGTATCGAGGCACTTGTGGATGAGAAGGATGCAATAGTGGTCTTAATCAAAAGCATGCCTCAAGAGTTTTCTTCGATGGTAATGACTCTTACTAATTTTCCAAATCTTACTCTTGAAGGTGTTGAATCCTCCTTGTTTAAAGAGGATAAGAAGCTAAAAGGTAGAAAATAAAACATAACAAATAGCAGGGAGACTACTTTCTTTAACAAAACTAATGTCAAATGTATGGAAGGATGGGGCATGTAATGCCCCAATGTGTTAAAACCCTAAAGATCTCTCTAGCTAATAACTATTCATAAACATACATAAACCAGGCATTTACTCATCCACCCGACCACCCCTGAGCCCAAGGGTGCACACATAAATACAATGAAGTACCACATACCTTACCTTAGTGTCTCATACCACCAAGAGATATTACTTCACTCCAGCACAGCACATAGCTCTAGCATGAAATGGCAAGAGAGTAGACACAATGCTCTACACAAGAGAACATCCCTTGAGAGTGCCCCATACCCCTATTATATAGGAGGGCCCTTAAGTGACTCTTGACTCTCCATTTCCATGTGTGACCCTTGGTTGCCTGACCCTAACCTCAACCCAAGGTTAGACCTAACCCTTGCCCCACTAGAGCATATTCCCATGCTCCCATGCTCACATGCCTAGGGTGGGTTAGCCTCCTAGTATATGCACATATAATGTGCACATAATATACTTCCCCTCTCTCAAAACATTGCACTCTTGCAAAATGAAAAGAGGGAAAACTTCGTTGAATGTTCTCAACTCACTCCCAAGTTGAATCCTCAATTTCCTTGTCTTTTCACTTAATTTTAACCTTAGGGATTACACGACTATGAAGTTTCCTTTCCCTGAATTCAAGTACCTTTTCAGGTCCATGTGGAACATAAGACAAATCTTCGACTTCAACAAGTTCTTGAGGAGTAACTGTGTTATCCTCATCTTCTAGCTTCTCTTTCAGTCTACTGACATGAAAGACTAGATGAACTCTGACATGTGGAGGTAGTTTTAGCTCATACGCAACTGTGCCAATTCGACGCATAACTCGGAATGGACTACAATATCTAAGAGATACTTTTGAGCACTTTCCTATTGACAAAGTTTGAGAATCTTTAGGAACTTTCAAATAATCCAATGCTCTTGGCTCAAAAGACCAAGGTGAGCATCCCCTATCAGCATAAAATCATGCTCTATCCTAAGCACTCCTGATAGAATCCTGAGCTTGGGTCAGCATTTCCTGCATATCACGCAAGAAATCCCTTGATGCATCAAACTCAATGTCCTTAAGACCGACATCAACAAGTGCCCTGGGTTGATACTCATAAGCATGAACAAACTATAACCAGTAGCCGTATGCTTAGAACTATTATAGGCAAATTCCATCATTGGAAGATATTTTTTCCAACAAGATGGTTTTCCAGAGACATATGCATGAAGCATATCCTCTACAATATGATTCACATGCATTGTTTTCCCATCATCAGACTGCGGGTGATCAAAGGAACTCATACTCAAATTAGTTTTCAATTTCTTGAAAACTTCCTACCAAAAATGATCCGTGAACTTAGAGTCTCGATCGCTCACAATATCAGAAGTTAGACCATACAATCCAAACAGTTGCTCAACAAATTGGTAAGCCAATTCTGACGCTTTGACTATTGTCTTTGTGGGTACTTGATTTTGCTAAATTCTAATATTTTCCAAAGAAAATATCTGTATTGCATTTTTCCCTGATGAGTGAAAACAAGTTAGAAGTAATTTTCGTGAAGCTAAGTCCATTAACTTTACCAATTCGACTCAATGCATCAATAATGCTATTCAAGCTACCTTTTCTATATTTAATCACGAAATCAAAGTCTTGCATCAATTCAGCTCCGAATGGTCACCCGGAATGTGGATAGCCAAGGGTTGCAAAAAATGAAAAGGCAAAAAATCTGGAATAAGGAAGATTAAAAAAAAATTTGGACCCCAAAGGTCAAAGGGCTCAACATGAATTTTTTAATAAAAAATATCATGAATATGAAGAAATTTTTAAATCTTTTTTTAAAGCTTTAATCAAGGTTAATTAAGCTTTAATTAAAAGCTAATAAAGCTTTAACTAAGCTTTAAAAAGCTAATAAAGCTTTAACTAAGCTTTAAAAAGCTTAATAAATGTTTTTTTTGGAAGAAAACGTGGGGGGGGTGTTGTGCACCGATGGCCAGAGAAAAGAACTCCCCTCCCCCACATTGTGCGTGGAGAGGGGGGACCATTCCCTTTGTCTTTCCCTTCTCCTTCTCCACACCCTCTTTCCCTTCCACCATCTTCTTCTTCTCTACTTTTCTCTGTTAACAGAGAGATTAATGCATAATCTTGATTATACACTAATCATTTCTTAATTATGATTAGTATTAATAAAAAAATATTCCCACCTAAGAGGTTCACAAGGGAGAGAAAAAATGAAGGAAAATTCATATTTGAGATATTGAAACTATGACGTGCACACGGGAGAGAACCCGATGCATCAACATGTTGCCCCTTACTGAAATTCAGCAGAAAATCGATAGCATGCCTGCAGGAACCTGCAAAAATGCATTAAAAATGTAATTTTTACAAAAAAAGCTCTTAAAAATTCTTAAATAATTAGGAAAAATTCTTAAAAATTGTAGAAATTTAGAAAATCCTTTCCACCAAAAAATACCTGCAATAGCATGTGTGGTATTTTCGTAAAAAAATCCATAAAATACTTATTTTAACCATAAAAAAGAAAAAATAGCATTTCCACTCACACGAAATTTCCCCGCAATGTCGATACGTCCATCCCAATCGAGAAGCACACGTTTTAACTCCAATATTAACATTTTTTGCTTATTAAATGTTAAAATTTACTTAAAAACTGTTAAAAATTTAGAATAATAAAAGAAAAATAAAAGGAGAAAAACATCAAAAATTAACTAGAGATCGCTTTGATACCACTATAAAATCCCTAAAGATCTATCTAGCTAATAACTATGTATAAACATGTATGAAAACAACGCATATACTCATCCACTCGACCACCCTTGATGAGCCCAAGGATGCACACATAAATACAATGAAGTACCACATACCTTACCTTAGTGTCCCATACCACGAAGAGATATGACTTCACTCTAGTAGCACATAGCTCTAACATGAAATGGCAAGAGAGTTGACACAATGCACTACACAAGAGAACATCCCTTGAGAGTGCCCCATGTCCCTATTACATAGGAGGGCCCTCAAGTGACTCTTGACTCTCCATTTCCATATGTGACCCCCCTTGGTTGCTTGACCCTAACCTCAACCCAAGGTTAGACCTAACCCTTGCCCCACTAGAGCATGTTCCCATGCTCCAATGCTCACATGCCTAGGGTGGGTTAGCCTCCTAGTATATGCACATATAATGTGCACATAACACGATGTCATCATCGAAACAAGCCCAAGCTTGTATGTGATGCATGTGGCAAGCTAGGTTACTTGGAAAAGAATTGTTAGTCCAAGGAGAACCAGCAAAGCAACATGATGATGAGACAGAGATAATATGTGACATTAGGGAAAATTTGGACTCAAATTGGGCCCTTTAAGGATTTGTACACATTCTCTCTCTATAAAAAATGGGATCATGGTGAAATTTCTTACAAATCAACCTAGAAGTGAGCGGAGTTTGGATATTTGGAATCTACTCTTTGAGACCTTTCCAATGATATATAGCATGATGGGCAATTTTTCATGTTCAAGAAGTCCCCAAATTTGGTGATGACATGGCACGTAACTACTTTCCAATGATATATAGCATGATGGGCAATTTTTAATATTCAAGAAGTCCCCAAATTTGGTGATGATGTGGCAAGTAATATGCCACATCATCACCAAATTTGGGGACTTCTTGAATATAAAAAATTACCCATCATGCTATATATCATTGGAAAGGTCTCGAAGAGTAGATTCCAAATATCCAAACTCTGCTCACTTCTGGGTTATTTTGCAAAAATAAATAAATCACCATGGGCCCATTTTTATAGAGAGAGAATGTGTACAAATCCTTAAAGGGAGCAATTTGAGTCCAAATTTCCCCTAATGTGATGCGTCTAGGAACATCTTTTTTAGATGTAATGTTGATGAAGATGTCTGTGTCAAACTTGGGATTAGGCAATGCTTGGTCGATGTGCCTATATGTATATGGATGTGATGATGTCTATGTTCATGTTCATGTTATGTCTTATGTTCATGATGATGTAATCACCTCTAGCCCACTGATGATGTAGGTTAAGTAATGTATGTGTGTGTGTCTCCATTAAGGGGGGGCAAATGAGATGTCAAAAGTTATGTAGTCACATTACCTTCTTGGGATGAGACCCATCTGTGCACCAAGGGGGTGTTGAAAATGTGGTGCCTTATTAAGGGGAAAATTTTTATGGTAAGCATTTTCCAGCGTGCTTTTTGGAAATTGGGCGAGCGGATTCCAAAAAGATACCCTCTCCCTGTGCCATCAAGAGAGAGAGAGAGAGGGGCAAAGAGAGTTAGAGAGAGAGTTTCATCACAATTATTTGAGAGGGAGAGGGCGAGAGAGAGCCAGAGGGAGTGAAAACAGAAAAACATGACAACATCACATCCTCTACATCGAGGTTATTTCTTCAAAGTGAAAATAAAACCAAGTTCATTCACGTACAACTTCCAAATACAGAAATGTGAAAACCATCATCTTTACTACTATGGGCCTCGCTTATCCTCTAGGGTGAAGACACAAAGTAAGAAAACAAGATTCATACCCTTTCGCACTTCCTCTAGCAAGACACACTTAAAAGATTCATCAATAAAATCATGGGCTCACCATATCGCAATTAAGCCCATCACTTTGGCCTTCACTTGAGAAATAGCATCATCATTAGCAAGAAGTGGAAAGGATGTGAGACCTTTCCATGCTTGTGCACCATCTATGGTCTTTTTCTTGACCTCCACATTGGTGGCCTCCCTCTATATACCCGCAGCAACAATTTCAATGCTAATATTTGATGATGCCATCACAAACAATATAAAGGAGGCTTGGTGGCAATGATGATTAACAAAGTGCTTTGGAGCTTATCTCTATATTCCAATAGTAGTGGGAGAGGTGTACTCTACTTTTGTAATAACAAACAAAATAAAAAATATTTTTTTGTCTTTTTTAATTTCAATAATAAAGGCATCTTTCCTTGAATTTCTACACCACAATATAAAGGAATCTTTTATACTTTTTTGGGGAAGAGCGAGTATGTATTGTATTTTTTTTAATGCATTTTGTGTGTTTTGTGGAGCACCTTACCTCTCTCTTCTCTCTCTATCTCATTGTTCCCCTCTCATTTTCATAAGATTTCAAATAGTTTAATGCTCATAATGTGAATACCATTCATTAATACATGACCACATTCTACAATACCATACCTACTTGAAAATGCACAACCCATAATGAGTGGGGGAAGAGGGAGGGAGGGGGGAGAAAGATATTGCACAATCGAACCCTCTACAATGAGGTTTCTTCCACAGAGGTTACAAAAGTCCCAAAATACTATAGGCCAACTGATAATCCATGCATTAAATTGTCTAAATTAGGGTAGGTTCTTCTACGAGACAAGGCATTGTAAAGCTCAAGGTTCGATAGGATAGGTTGGTGGATGAACATATTCTCGTTCTAGCTCAAGCCTAGAACATGCAAATAAATGAAGTACAAGTGCTGCTTGCATGCATGATACGTCTTCTTCTTGGATTCTTTATTTGCAAAACCTAGACATGTATAACACGATTCATCTCTTTCACGTGCACATCATATTTTCCCACGTGTGCATCATCCCCGTACGATTCAATCTTGAAAACTTCATACTTATGCTCTAGTCTCTGCACCACCGTAGCTTTTATTTTCAAAGTGGCCTTTATTTTTTTTGCCACTTCCTCTGATATCGACGTGTGGTAGTTGACTCTTATGCCATTTCGCATGCCTGAGCCACCTTCCTTTGTGTTAGTAGTAGACCCATATGGTGGTTCTTTGGAAGTTGCAGTTGTAAAGAACCTTGTAGCCCCACCGCTACTTGGTGGGGTGGGCATAACACATTTTTTCATTCTTGCTCTCCACTTGGTATCCACCTTCCCATAATGAATATACCTCCTCGTCCATGAGGTTAGTTCCTATAGCAACTGGCCATATCTTTGGTGGTGGATTGGGCTTTGATTCTATGTTGGTGTCCACAATATAGCAATGAAGCATGTGGTCAAGGAAAAACCACATCAATTGTCTAATGAGACCATTAGGGTGCTTGCGATAACCTTCAAAAGATGTTGCAGGCACACCCTTTGCAGATATGGCTATGTGTTGCCCACACCTCTTACCCCCACAAGGCATTCCGCTACATGTGACCTTGCTATCAATGCATGTCCTTTGGATTGCCCACATTTCTTCATTCACCTTGCGCTCAATGACACTGTACTATGTGACTTCCGCTATTCTTTCTGGAGTACTGCTTGTATCATGCTTCTTAAAAAATGATCTTTCGTGGCCTCCCAACATACTTGTGGTCTCATACATGTGCATTATACTCTAGTCAATGCATGTCCTCATCATCAATATCAATGACCACGGCTGGTCTCTTATGACGTGCACTTTCTTTATCACCGGTGTGAGAGGGGTAGGCGCCTTATACATGGGTGTTCCTTCTGTTGCCTAATTAACTGTTTGGACCACTTGGGCTGTAGACGACCGTTCTTTTAGTTTCTCCAAGATTAGTCCTCTCCCTATGTGCTTTCTCCAAGATTAGTCCTCTCCCTATGTGCTTTCCTTGAGGGTAAGATATTGCCTTAGTGTTTTGTAAAATTACATTTGCCATATCGGCATTACATGTATTATAAAGAGAAATCTTGTGTCTATATCCTTTCCTTACAAGCCAACTTCCATGCTTGCTTTCTACTAGGTTTGTTCTTGGGGTATTTGGACCATCATTACTTCTCTCTATTGTTGTCATGATTGAACCCCAATGCGCTATGCACATCTCCCACTGCTCAACCAAGAGATCATTTTTGGACATATTCATATCCATCACATGACCATTGGGCCACCATTGACGTATCAATCGAGCTCTACTGATGCAGCTTCACTGGTAGAACCATGTGCCACTTCTCGCACATTACTTTGTGCTTTCCTTGAGACGTAACACACACATACTTTGTTGTGTGGAAAACCATGCTCTGCTCCCAACAATGAAATAGGTAAGACCTCTCCTTGTCTGTCAGGACATTATTTTTCCTACCATTCAACACATGTCGAACTCCATTCTAGTTAGCCTGAGCCTCTCGTCTGCCATGAAACCAAAGAAATATGCCCTTTCACAATACTAGTTTGCCACCATCACTTCATTAATGCATTCCCAGAACAAACATTGGGCATCCATATCCTTTTTCATTTCATATGTTGCAATTGTTAGAAGATCCTGCATGCTGTGTGAAAACTCTAATCATTTTATGATGTAACACACTTGACCAGCTTTGACTACTTTTATACTCTACATTTGTAATGTGCTACCTTGGATCATACACATGACAAGACATGGTCACCCAATCTAATGCTCCTCGAGTGTGGTCGAATTGTATCCACACATGTCATAGGTCGCCAAAGTCGGTGGTCCATCACATTCCATTCACCAAATCCAACCCGAAAGCAGGTCCAATGGTGGACATCTTGAAAACAAAGCACTTCTCACCTGAGGACCCTTGTCCCAGGAACCTACTTCCATGAAAAAAGTCATAATTGCACTCTCATTTCAGCTTCAGAAGTGCATCCAAGCCAAAGCTCTCCTTTGAAGGCCCGTGCCGCCCTGGCTACAATGTGACGATCTCCAAAACCTAAGAATCAAATTGTTCAAATTTCACACTTTACTTATCTAGCTTTTAATAACTCTTTTACAAAAACATAATTTCCCAACCCAATTATCCTACTAGCTATCTTCCACCAGTGGTCCCATCTCCTCTACAATGTTGATGAACTCCTGTTCTCCAATGAAATGTGAGGAACCACCAACAATAACAACTTCTCCATCACCTAATGCAATAAAATAACAATAATAGTATTGTGGCATGCTACTACATACCTATATAAGAGGCATTGTGCTATGCATGACAAGTGTGGTTGTTGGTCAGCACGATCCAAGGTGGCATGTATTTTCCTTCCACATTATGAATGCCTTCTCAAAGTGATTCTTCTTGAAAGCTTTGAGGGCATTCGTGATACCTACCCCCAGAGTCCATTGTGGCTCTCTCATGTATGTGGGCACACCGGGTGAGCTCGTCTCTAACTTCATGTATAGTTATTGTATGTACTCAGTAAATTGGAAACCAATACATGTGACAATGTATCCACACGAAGAACGCTCTGTCGGATGGCGGAATCTGGGTGTCCCTCATAGCAAACTTGCCACCCGCCAATATTTCAAGGAGCCTACATTTCCTACATTGTGAACCAATGTTATGTTTCTACCTACATATAAAAAATATTTTAATGCACCGAGAGAGTTAGATATCTTCCTCTCCATTTGGAATATATTCTCGAGCGATCTCTGCTAGCTTGGGAGTAGTGAATTCGCTAGCCTTTTCACCCCAACCATAGTAGGAGATCACTTTCTTGAAAAACTCTTTGCTCAAGGTTGGCTATACCAAGCCACTACCCTTAGCTTCGTACGTGGCATCAAACTGCGACTGCAATGTATTTATGTTCAAGAAACATATGTCAAAATTAAAACATGGCTTTATTGTGGTCTGAGAACGAGGCACGCACATACCTTGAAAACCAATTGTGAGAGGAGTGCCATGGGAAGCTTCAGCCACTTCAATCTGTTAGGTCTCCGATGTGTAATAGCTTTCTCAGCCCATGCATGATCTGCATCATTAAACTTTTACAACAACAATTGTGGATAGGCAAAGCCCACATGCTACATCATAAATATATCATATGCCGTTGTTTTTAGCACATGAATGGTAGTGATCCTAGAAATTTTGTATGCATAATGAATAAGATAAATGATGACATATAAGATGTTTGTTCATTTGAATCACAAAAAAACAAGATACAATCCACTTACTTGTTTATCATGCGCAACACCAACAAGAACTCTGCCTCCTCCTCCTCCTCAAGGAATCAGACCACTCTAAAAATCACCTTGGGAACCTTCTCTCTTTCAACTCGAGTGGTTTTTTCCCATTCTTTTCATGCTTTGAGTCGATGGTCTAAGAAAGAGGCACGCACATACCTTAAAAACCAATTGTGTGAGAGAAGTGCCATGGGAAGCTTCACCCACTTCAATTTGTTAGGTCCCCGATGAGTAATAGCTTTCTTGGCCCATGCACGATCCGCGTCATTGAAGTTTGACAACAACAATTGTGGATTAGCAAGGCCCACAGGTTGCATCATAAATATATCATGTGCCATTGTATTCGGCACATGAATGGTAGTGATCCTAGCAATTTTGCATGTAGAATAAATAAGGTAAATGATTACATATAAGATGTTTGTTTATTTGAATCATAAAAAAACAAGATACAATCCACTTACTTGTTTATCATGCATAACACCAATAACAACTCTGCCTCCTCCTCCTCAAGGAATCAGACCACTCTACAAATCACCTTGGGAACCTTTTCTCTTTCAACTCGAGTGGTTTTTTCCCATTCTTTGAGTCAATTTGAGTCAATGGTTGCCATCCCATACAACAAACATCTTCCCAACTATATGTTGCCATCCTTCTGTCTACTCTAGTATCATTGTCAAACTCTACTAACAATGATAGGTCGTGACCAACTACTCTTTGATTGTGAATGGAAAGGGCTCTTAGCCATGGAATCCCTCAAAGACAATGAACGCCACCATTATCGACTGGTATGTGCTCTCTTCCATGCTTTTAATTAACCCTTCAATGGAATCCTCATTCGTATGGATTGCCAGGTTTACAAGGAGGCAACAAAGAGGCACTCTAGGAAGGTGATTATGATTATCAACCAAGTGGTCCTCCACCCAATTCGTGGTTGATCAACCACTTGGTCGATACTCTCCTTTATGGACTCCTCTTCTTCGGCAATTGTGGCACTACTACTAGCAACACGATTGTTGGCGGGTGTTGCAGGAGCAGCCCTCACAACCAACTATAATTGAGAGGCATTGGTTATCGCGATTGATGTGGCCACTTGTAACATGCCCACTTTCTACGATAATGCGATCTCATCTTGATTTCTGGTGAAGCCCTTTGATTGCAATCGCGTCAGGGGAGGCATTTTGCATTGAAGGAGAGGCCATGTTGAAGGAGAGAGCACGTGGAGGAGGGGAGCGCATTAAGGGGGGGGACGCGTGAAGGAGAGACTGCGTTGAGAGGGGGGGACACATTGAGAGCGAGCGCTCATTGCGCGTTGAAGGGGGGCACGTTGAGGGGGGAGGGCTGTTGTGAGGCCTTCTATCGTTGTTTAATGGCTTAAAAAGCCGTTAGATAGTGATAGGAAGCATCGCGTGTGTGTGGCATGCACATGCCATGCGGCGCTACCACATGTAATGCCCCCATCGTGGTCGGGCATTACACGTGGCGCGGTGATTATACACTGCCACGTGTAATGCCCGAACTTGGGCATTACACGTGGCAGTGTATAATCACCGCCACCTGTAATGCCCGACCACTATATGTGGCATGTCTACGTGGACATCACAGTCCACATAGGCATGCCACATGTAATGTCCAAGCTTGGACATTACACGTGGCATACTGCCACATGGACTACATTGTCCATGTAGGCAGTGGAGGAGAGAGAGAGAGAGAGAGAGAGAGAGAGAGAGAGAGAGAGAGAGAGAGAGAGAGAGGATGGAGAGAGAGAGAGAGATAAGAGGGAGGAGAGAGAGAGAGAGAGAGAGAGAGAGAGAGAGAGAGAAGAGTGAGGGAGGAGAGAGAGAGAAAGAGAGGGAGGGAGGAGAGAGGGAGGGAGGGAGGGAAGAAGAGAGAGAGAGAGAGAGAGAGAGAGAGAGGAAGTAGAGAGAGAGAGAGAGAGAGAGAGAGAGATCCTCCTAGGATGCTCTATGATGTTACTCCCAAGATACTCTATGATCCTCCTAATATTCTCTATGATGTTACTAGCTGCAATCCCAAGATCTCTTAGACATGATGGGCTGATGTTTGAGCAACCTTAAAGTAGGTTCACCATTATCTCCCTCTTACACTTTGTAGCTTTTTTAAAGATAGAGTACTAGTTTAGTTTTGTGGGGAATGGCAAAGAACGCAACCTTTTGCAAATATGTAAAAAGATTAGCATACACCAATGTCTTAAAAAAGCACTTTTCCTCAAAAAAGAATCTTGTGTAAAGAAGAAAAGGATGCATGTCATTTCACAAGTGTGAGAAGAGAAGGTCACCTTTAGAGAGAATTGTGTGAAACTTTCTCTAGAGAGAAAGTGAGAGAGAGAGAGAGAGAGAGAGAGAGAGAGAGAGAGTAGCGGAGGGACATTATATTTACATATTTACTTCAACACTCTAATTGTATAGTATTATTGTAAAAGATGGAATGTATTTGGTTAAACACTAGGAGATACTAATTATATATATAAATATAAATATAAATATATATATATATATCATAAAATTTATTTTTATTAATATTTTTACAAAAATAATAATTCCTTTAAGACGATCAAAAATAAAAATTACTTTAATAATTCTTTAAAATGGACAAATAAAAGACGGCCAACTTATTTAAGAGTGTTAATCACCATTCATTTTGTGTGTGTTTTGGTACCTCTTGTGTCATTCTTTCTTATTCTTATGTACTTCTTTTTTGTTCCTCTTTACAATGAGTTGTACAATCACCTTCCCATCTTCTAAGAAGAATCTATGTTTTAGCAAACGGTCGAGTTCTCGTGAATGCAAAGTTCTTATTATAAGAACAAGTAGCTCTCCACTCATTCTATGGATTGCAAGCAATAGTAAATATTGGGTCCGAGAGTTGCATGTCCCTCTAGAGGCAACCTCTAATCATGTGAGGGGGGAGGAGTTAAATGGATCAAAATGGGAGCTAAACTAGTCCAAATCTTGTCCAAATTTAGCCAAACTGAAGCTAGAAAATTCTAGAACTTAGTTGGACTCAGTTAGTGACCTCCCTCACCTATAAATAGACCCTCATTCTTTTGTATTCTCATCTGTGAGCTATACCATGCCAGTATTACATTAAAATAATCATATTTTCTATTATCCCTTAAAAATGCTCTACTTTTGGAGAGATTGGAGCTTCTCTCTCTTTTCAACAACTCTTGGAGCTTTCTTCTCAACTCACTAAACCAATTGATTGGTTGGGGGCTTCACTTCTAGACAAAGAAGCAAGACAAACCTAGAGGTAAGAAGGAATTTCATGGTTTTTGTTAATATTCTCAAATGAGTTCACTTCTCAACCCCTCTCAAGCTTGAGAAGTTTCTAATTAGTTGTTTTTAATGCAAATCAAGCTTTCGCTAAGAACTTTAATGATTAATCATAAAAAAGTTAATCTTTATGCTTATTTTGAATTCTTTTTATGCTTATTTTGAATTCTTTTTATGTATATCTCTCTCCCCCAAAAGAATAGTCATTCCTATGGCTAATTCTTTAGAAAAAGAATGCTTCTCATTGATAAATTCTTAATTCAAAACCAAACTCTAAGCTTGTTAAGCTAGAGGTTAAGAAAATAATATTTTTATGCTTTTATGTTAATAAAATTATGGTAAATTTATGATTTAATTCCATAATTTGGATTTAAGTTTAAGGATAGTTCTTCTATCATAATTGTATTACAAAGTCTTATTCTTTTCTAGAAAAATTAAAAATTATCTGTAATAGCAGCGAAACTATGGCAAAATTTTTAGAAATTAACACATATCTTATTTTTATGCATAATGCTAGAAGAGGACTTCCTACCATATTTTAGGATGAGACATCCTATGCTAAAAGAATGATTTTCATCATATTCATGAGAAACTAATTTTTAGTATTTATGCATAAATAATTAATTAAAGAAAAGAGAAATTTTTGGTAATTTTATTTTTATGCAAAAAGAGGAATTCCCATGATAATGGAGATCTATGTAATTAAATGGAAAAAGAGAAATTTTGGTATATTAAAATAATGGATATTTTTTATTTAATTTTAAGAGGAATTTTAGAGAAATTTATTTTATGCATGAGAAATTTTAAATGATAAAAGAGGAATTCCAATGACATTTGGAATTCAATCATTTAAATGGTAAAAGTGAAATTCTTGGCATATTTGAAATAATGGATATTTTTATTTTAATTAAAGAAAAGAGAAATTTTAGATAAATTTATTTTATGATAAAAGAGGAATTCCCATGACATTTGGAATTCAATCATTAAATGAGAAAAAGAGGATTTTTACACATTAAAAAAAGGATATTTATATTTAGTTAAAAGAAAAATTTTTATGGTATTTAAGTAGAGAAAGATTTGAATTAAATTTTGGTGAAAAAAGAGGAATTTTACCATAATTCCACCTAGAGAATTAGGGTTGATAAATTAAATTGGCAGAAAGAATATCTTTAGATATTTTATGTGGATAAATCACCAAATTGATATTTATCCAAAATTAGATTAAATGAAAGAATAATTTTTATAAAAATCTAATATTCTCATATAAAACCATTTCTTAATCTATTATGGTTGAGAAGGAATGAAATTCATAAAGTTAGAATTTTCTTACGATTAGAAGTTCTGTAGATGTTCATCTGAAGAAAATCCTTGGAATTAAAGTTAGAATTAAACTGAATAATTTTGGTTAGACCACGACTGTAAGAGGGACGGCCAGTAAACTACTTGTCCATCTCTTGATCTGAATCAAGCGAAAACCCCATGACCAATTCCAGTTCTTAATACAAAGAATAGACTACCATTGAATTAACTTAGTTTTTCCTTGACCGAAATCACCAAGAATTTAGTTGGACATTCAGTCAAAGGATGGGTAGATTACCCTGATGAGAGATCAATGATTCTCATTAAGAAAATATGGATTAACGAAAAAGAGTTTTGTGGAACCAATCTCAAACCGGGAATTTTACTTGCATAGAACCTTTGTTTTCTTTTAAAGGACTATTTTACGCCAGAATGCTAGAGGAAGCATTTGGTATGTGTTTAACTAAGGAGAGACTTGTTGCAACAGCTGGCCGGGGAGTTGTCGAATGTCGCTCTCGGCAAAGCCTGTCGAGGTCTTGTGACCAGCCTCGGTATGGTTAAAATGGTGCGCTTTCGGTACGATGGGCGAGAACCGATGAAGTGGTCCCTGAGTGAAGTGCTAGGACACCTAAGTAGGATCCTAGAGGGTTCTGACCAGGTGATGCACGGGCTCGCGGTTACTAGGACACCCATGCGTACGTTGAGGAATATTCACATGAACTGAAAAGAGTGACTTTTGTGAATCGAATGTTGATATTGGATCTCGTTGGTTGACCAGATGGTCTTCAACGAAGAGTCGGGATGATATATTTTGTAAAACAATGGACTCAATATTTTGGAGGATTGTGATCAGCAATACTATGATTTTCATTGAAAGATTGTTCTAAAGACAACCAAATCTATTATAATGGCAATTTCATACCGGGTGTGTACGTGGTATGCCTACCTTAAATTTTGCTTGAAACGCCGGCTAGGGGGCCTGGGAACTCTTTTCCTCGGTACCCGGGCAAAATATAACCAAATTTTTATAAAGGAATCCCACCAATACAGTGGTTGGGCGATTGGCTAACCCATGGGCCAGTTGGGGTTAGGCTGGATCGGGGGATTCTCGATACTTGTTACGTTAGTTAGATTAAATCCTAGGAAGACCCTTATTCTGTGGGAGGGAATCAGCGGCGGCGGCTGTGCCTCGTTAAAGGAGAAAAAAAGCGATGATTCTATGGACCAAGTGCAAGTCTCTTATTTGATCTGATCGTGTGACTTCGGGTTTGGTCAGATCAGTTTGAATAGTTAAGACTTTAACTCGTTAGATCAATTCTTCCGTTAGATGATTTTCCTGGTGGAATCGCTCGTGCCTTCCGGACGAGGGAAGTTTTTTCGGGTTCGGTTTCGGAGGAACCACCGGGCTAGTCACTTGTTTGGACATCTGTGGGCGAGGCCTCGAGTATGGATCCCTACCCTGCATGAGAGGCTGATGCTGCTTCCACTGCCAGCGCCCTTGGAGGGGGCATCGCGGAGGGGGGGCGGGGGTCTCACACTCTATGAGAAATATTACCCAAAATGAGAATGAAATGGTGCAAGATTTTGTGGCTTGAATGAAGTACCTAAAGTATAGATGTGAGTCGAGAGATTTAATGATCAATTGTTGCAAAGATTTATGATTGGACTATGTGATCATATGATTATGAGCAGTTTACAAATCTAAGAAGTATCTTGTCATCTAGCCATTTGATTGGATGATAATATGAAGGATAAAACATGGAGCATTTTAAAGAGAAGACTTCCTTACTTATGTCAAAAGCTACCCGTGCAACCAATCCAATTCCTAAGGAGCAACCCATTGTTTAGGATGTGTGTGGATGAGGTACACATAGATCTCTTAGAAAATCAAAGCTTAAAGTCCATGATACATGAGACAATTCAAGATATGGACATTTTTATTCACATTTAAATCTAGTATGGTGTGGGATTTGCCACCAAAATCACACAAGTCCATTAGGTAGTGTTGAGTTCCACCAACAAAGTTTTCCACTGCCTCAGAGAAGGCAGTCCAAAATCTAGAAGTAAACTTGGTGCCTAAGTCACTATTCTTCTCGCAAATACATGTAATCTAAATAGTTCCCTTAAGATGATCTTGGCAACATCAAGGTCTATGTGTGTCTTCCGTGTAGGTATTAGATGGGAAAACTTGGTCAATCTACCCAACCACTATTGTCATAATCGAGTCATACTTGCATTTATTGAAGGTAACCCAGTGATAAAAACCGTACTTATACATTCTCATTTCATTTGAGGAGAATGTCTAGAGGGTGTAACTTAGCATTTATTGAAGGCAACCCAATGATAAAAATCGTACTTATACATTGTCATTTCATTTGAGGAGAATGTCTAGAGGGTGTAACTTTCCAAGCATTTTGACTCACTTAGCTTTGTCTCTTTGGCATACCACTAGGCACTAACACACATGGTGCAATACATGTTTCTTGAGTCTAGGCCAAAACAAGTTGACATATGGGTCTTTATATAGCCAGGATGCCCTACAATTGGACTACCATGAGCTTCACTCAGGATTCTCCTTTTTATTCCACCATCATTGGGAACACATAGCCTATTATTGAAATAAAGGCATCTATCTTCCAATTTGTTCCCTTGTAATAAGGAGGAGAGCAGTGATTGGTGTAAAGAAGTTGTCTTGGTTGCCTCTCTCATATTTGTCTGAGTAAGGGGTTTGAGATCATGGATATAGCAAGGAAAGACGTTGTTGAGTGCATCTTGCAACAACTACATTCTCAATCTAAAAATCAAACTCTTGTTTAGTGCTCATTTTTGAGAGATCATTTTGAGTAAAAATCCATTTCATACTCTTATGATCAGTCATCATTAATGTGAATTTATGCCCTTGAAGATAATGTCTCCATAATTTCAATGCATATACTACTGCAAGTTCCAAATTACGGATGTAATAATTTATATAATGGGGTCTAATATTTTTGGATTCATATATCACTAGATGTCCTTCTTGCATGAGAAATCCTCTTATGGAAAATCCATTACCATCAATAATGAACCACTTCAAAAGTTATACTTAAATCTAGAAACTTAAGAACAAGGATGGTCACCAAGTTATCTTTCAGTTTGTCAAAAGCACTTTGACACATCATGGGGATCCATTGAAATGGAGTATTCTTCTCTAGAAGAGAAGTTAGCGAAGATATTATCTTGTTGTACTATGGTATGAAGATTAGATATCCTCTAATCAACCCTAGGAATCCCCTAACTTCTTTTACAGTCTTGGGTTCTAGCCAATCTATGACTGCTTAAATCTTGGTGGAAGGCAATCCTTGGATACTATGTATTAGTTGTTTTAGCCAATCTATGACTACTTGAATCTTGGTGGAAGTCAATCCTTGGATACTATGTATTGGTGGTTTTGGTCAATCTATGACTACTTGAATCTTGTGAGAGGAAATCCTTGGATACTATGTATCCCAAGTATTCCATATGGTCGATGAAGGAAGTAGTACACTTACTCTCTAAGATTTCTAGGACTTTGCACACATGCATCTCTTGATCAAAAGCATTTTTGAAATATACCAAAATGGAAATTGAATGTGGTAGGATAATTTGTCAACCTGAATAGCATAATTTTGAACTCATAATGCCCATACGGAGTATTGAAGGTTATTTTTGAAATATTATGTTATTTGGTTCTAATCTGATAGTACCCTGATTTCAAATCAATTTATTATAAAGATATGGTCACACTGTGTAATCTATCCAAGAGCTCTCTAGGGATAGGGTGCTTATTTTTTACGATCAATTGAGTCAAGCCTCGATAATCAATGCATAGCCTAAGCATACCATCTTTCTTCTTTTGGAAAGAATTGGAGCACCTCAAAGTGATACAAAGGGGGTTTTATGAATCCTTGTTCTAGAACTTGCCTCAACACTTCCTTGAGCTCGATGGCCTTGGGAAATAGGCTTGCTTAGTTGTAGGCTGTGGGCTTTAGGCATGACTTATATTGTGATTGACTTCCCGAGTAGGGGGAATTTCAGTCAACTCCTCATTAAATACATTAGAATAATTGCTTAGCCATTCTAGATCCCTTGGGTCTATCTCCTTGTTTACTGGATTCAATTTGACAACATAAACTTCTTATTTTTTCTTATTCCCTTTAGTAACTTGGAGGCTTTCACTAGGTGTAGTGAGGGAGTCCCCCAGGGTTCCAATACCTTGGGAATATCCCTTAAATATTGAGGAAGGAGATGGTTCCTTTATGGCTATGGTGGATCTTAACTTGATTTCATGCCAAGAATGCCATCATAAACTCCTAGGGGCAACATCTTGAACTTGCATTTAGTAGAATTTCCATCTAAAAGAAACTAAATTATATCTGTTTTATGGCATTGTATAGGATCTCTTTGGATCCTGAAAATTGTCAATTCATGGTGAAGCATGGTGTGATCCTAGGTCATGTTGTGTTAAAGAATGGTATTTTAATAGATGACAGTAAATAAAAGTAATTTTTGGAATTACCACCTCCAGATAATGCTAAAGGAGTACATAAATTTACGGGACATGTTGGTTACTATATAGAAGATTCATTTTCATGTAGGCTAATACTGCCCATCCTCTATATAGAAGATGTTGGTTACTATATAGAAGATTCATTTTCATGTAGGCTAATACTGCCCATCCTCTATACTAACTTTTGATAGTCTTTTTTTGGATTGATGAGGCCAAGAATCTTATAAAATACTCAAGAGAGCACTTGTGTCAGCTGTAATTCTCAAAGTACCAAAATGGGATGTGACATTGATGCATCAACATTTGCTATAGGATGTATATTAGCACAACCTCTAGTGAACATAATATGGATTTTCCTATTATTCTTTCTAGTTGAAAATCCAACAATGTTGAGAAAAATTATATAATAAGTGAGAGGGAAGGTCTAGGAATAGTGTATACGGTGAAAAATCTAGACACTACTTGTGAAGCCATGCTTAGCTCCCTCACGCACAAACTGATTTAGGAATAACGGTTGAGATTGGTAAAGTTTAGATATTCTACAACTCTCAGAGTCGAATACTAATCACTAGCCTTGCCATCTAGTGTAAGGCTAAAGGTGTTGGTTTTTTCAAGCTCATTCCTCTCACCTATGGCCTCCCAAAATTGATTGAAGACCTCGAGATGTCTTCTAGGATCACCCTCTCCATTAAACTTGTGCGTGACAGAGCTACTCCATCTATTATCTCTCATGACTGCCCCTATATTTTAAATACTTCTAATAATGCACGGTTTGTTAACAAGATGGTAAAGAAGATCTTAGTGATCAACAAAGAACATGAAATTTGTTATGTGAAAATTTGCATAATGTGTAGGCCAACTACAAATCTAGCACTATTACTACCAAAGCTACAGCTGCTAGTAGTAATGATTCCACAAAAAGGTTTTATAATTGGTTTCTTTTTCTATTACCTAAAGAAATATTTAATACACTTATTATAGTGAAGCACATGGACACATAAGGCTCAAAAGCGATGTCGAAAAAGCAGCTTGCACCAACTATTAGAGACGGATCCAAGAGGCCAAGGAAAGGGGTTGCTAGTCCATATGATGAGGATGCAGAACAAAAGAGATGCTCAACACACAAGGCTCAAAAGTGATGTCAAAGTAGCTTGCACCCAACTATTGGAGAAGGCTCCAAGAGGCCAAGGAAATGGATTGTCCATCTCGGGGGGGGTCACTCATAAATATGTAAGCGTAGCACACAGGTTCAAAAGAAGGGGTTTTTTAAATCCCTTTTTCACACATTTTTTATATATAGAAGGGTACCATTTAAAGGGGGTATTTACAGATTGAATAGAAAAAGGGTGTGTTTTATTCATGCAAAATTAATAGATAAGAGGTTTTTAAATTAGGCCTTGAACGCACGTGATATAGAGAGCTTACATATAGTGAACCCCCCTAGTTGTCCATAGTGATAAGAGGTTTTTAAATTAGGCCTTGAACGCACGTGATATAGAGAGCTTACATATAGTGAACCCCCCTAGTTGTCCATAGTGATAAGTATGCAAAATAATAGAGACATTAGGAATTTTTTGGACCCAAAAAGGGCCTCCTAAATAAGGATTCCTAATTTTAAGAGATTAGAGCTTAAAAAGCTAGGCTTAAGGGAGATAAAGGCTATGATGATCCCTATTTTTTGCCTTGCCTTGCCACATCAGCCATAATTTTAAGGGATTAGAGCTTAAAAAAGCTAGGCTTAAGGGAGACAAAGGCTATGATGACCCCTATTTTTTGCCTTGCCACATCAGCCATACCCACCTAGTTTCACTTTTTAAAGGGAATATTCTCATACTCTCTTTCTTGTTTTTTGACTTTTCTCATACTTTCTCTCTTACTTTTTGTTTTTTTTATCTTCACTCTCTATAAATTGAATCTTTCTTGTGAGTTTGAAATCTCCTTTCTCATTAACTCCCACCATATCTCCCTTCCACATCAGCAAAACATTCTCGTATTTAGGTGGGCCCCAAAAAGTGAAAATTTTTTATGTTTTATTTTTTTAAACATTTTGAGGTGGAGAAAACACCACCCAACCAATATGTATGATGAAAATAATTTTTTCTCTCCAAAAAGCTTGTAATTCAAGGGTCACGTCAAAAGCAAATTGGAGCCCCATCATTAATTTTCCACTAAGAATATTCACTTTTGCACACTTCATGCATTCATGAGAGTCTTTGATCGATTGCTTGAGTGCCATATCGATTATGCATTCACAATGTCTACACAAGAGAGGAAAGTTGCAGCCCTTGGTAAATTAGAGCATCTTTTGAATTCTTTGGGTGCTGCCATGGTAGAAACGTGAAAATTGAAGTGAATAAGCAGGCCTCTGGTATGTCATACGAGGTTGCTCAAAAGGTCTCCATGACTGGATCAAAGACAAGGAGATTTTTGGAGAAGCCAGCAAACATAGAGAATTCAAAGAAGACTTGGGCTCTGGAGAGACCTGTGTGCAATCACCACAAATGTAGATTGTCCAATGCTAGCTCTTGTAAATATGCGCAAATAGCTTTGGATAAATTTCAATAACATGGTTCGCATTATGAATCAAAGTAGCACAAGTGCCCAAGAACGAGCATCATTCCAACAACATATCATAGAATTCACCAAAAGTGTGCTAGGTGCTTGGGGAGAGAGTAAAGTAAAACACTATATGGTAAGTTGTACAGTAAAAAAATAAACTAGTATTTTAACCTTGACTTTTTCTAATTAAATTCTATTATCATGTATACAACACAGTTTATGCGCATGGTGCATATTTCATGAACAAGTATGGATCACTCGACATGTGGAGTACCCAAGGGATAGAGAAATCACATTATAAAGCAAGAGGGGTTTATTTCAAAAATACAAGACATGGAGGTTGAGCTTCTGCAGAGGAGAGGAACACGTACGAACTATCTACAAGAGATGTTCAATTGGTTTTATTGCACAACCTTTGGAAGGGTATTGGTTAGGGAGCGGGCCCAACAATCTAAGCTTGCGCAAGAGGCACGCAAGGCTGCAAAAAGTCATGCTCAGCTTGAATGATTACAGATCAATGCTCCCCATAGGCATGGTGCTTGGCATGCACGAATGAGGAGACAAGGGAGGCGTTGGGTTGTGCATGCACCAGCATAAATCTAGATGTAATAAGGCTAAGAAAATAAGTTTAGTTAGGGTTTTTTTCCCTTTAAAAAAATTATTAATAGTTCCTTCTCTCACTTCATTTTCATTTCACTTTTTTAGAGAGCTTGAGCTCAAGATTTACGTAGACACCCACGTAAGAACACAAGCACATCACCACGTTAGCATAGTCGTACATGGATGTTGCATGACGAATGAAGATCAATACAAGGATGCAACAAAAAAGACACTTAGGGCTCTTGAAAAGAGTTCCAAGTTGTAGATGAATGTGGGAGAGGGCTTGACAATAATCCCACATGGGAACTTTTGGGAGTTCTAGAGTTTTTGTATAAAAGGTGGCCCATTTGAGAGCTAGGGAGGACTCTTTGGTCATTTGGTTGAGAGGCTCATAGAGAGAGCTTGCTCCATAGCTCCTTCTCATGTGCTCTCCCAAGGCTCTCCATCTCCATTCATGCTTCAATCTTGTACTCTCTATTCTCTACATTTTCAATGATATGAGGTTATGGTCTACACACTTGCTAATCTAGATTTCTTAATGATGTTTTGATGCTAAAATCTGATTTGTGAGTTGTAAAAAAACAACAAAAAAATATTTTTTCTTTTTAAAAAAAAAAAGAGAAAAAGAGATAGAAAAAAAAGAAAGAAAAAAGAAGAAAAAAGAAGAAAAAAGAAAAAGAAAAAAAAAGAAAAACAATTAAATTTATAAAAAAAAAGAGAAAAAGAGAAAAAAAAAGAAAAAAAAAGAAGAAAAACAATTTTTATTTTTGTATTTTGAATCCATTGTTCATTCTTTAAATTTCTGTAAAATTTTGCATAATTAAAGTAGCGTGCATTTTTTATTTTTATTTTTGTAATTGCGTGCATAATTAGTAGATTCATATTTTTTTGTAATTGATATGAAATTTATTAGTTAAAAAAAACAAACAAACAAACAAACAAAAAAAAACAACAAAAGGAGAAGAAAACAAAAGAAAAGAAATAGAAATTCTATAAATTAAGTGTTTTTTAGGAGTCTACTTTTTTGCATATTTTGTAATTCTTCATTTTTTTAAATTTTTTGCATAATTAGTGTAACTTGCATTTTTTAAGTTTTTGTAACTTTGTGCATAATTAGTATTTTTTTAGTGTGATTTATAATTTTTATAATTAAAAAAAAAGTAAAAACATAAAATCATATTAAAAAAATCATTTAAAAAAAATAGGATAGATAGTTACACCACACATACTCATTTTAGTTGCATTTAGTGATTACGTAGATTAAATATATATATATATATATATATATATATATATATATATATATATATATATATAAATAAAACAAAACAAAACAAAAACACATAAAAAACCAAAAAAATTTGACCTTATGCACTTGCGGTCGGGACGTCTTATAGATTCTGCCATAGGGCCTAGGGCACCTTCTAGAGTACCTACGCAGGAAAGTGGGACCCAATCGGTAGGCAATTTGGCAGATATTGCTGAAACCCTTTCTGAATCCCAATCCGATACCCTTTCCTCCAGAACAACTAGTTCATTGTCCATGGACAATCTAGGGCCGACAAATAGTCAGTCCGTAGCCCCAAATAGGACACCCACAAGATCCTTTAATCCATTTGAAGCCGACACCATGGGGTTAACACTCAATGTGAGACTCCAATATGTCTACACAAATGCTCAAGGAGCTGAGATCTTTAGGGATCCACAACAACGGTATCTTGTTAAGATCGCAGACATTTTCTCAGAACTTGATAGAGCACCTCTAGTCAATGACCAGGGTAACATGTACATGGGTGGAGATGGTGTTTGCTACGAAGTCACCTACCATCCAGAAAATGTAGACAAATTAGGGGAGCTCTCTAAAACCGAGTTCTTTGACTTATCAAAACTTTCCAGAGCAAGGGAGTCTAGAGATGATTGGCTCATTGAGCCGGACATGCCTGGACCCTCCAATGCCCAGTCCTCAAAGCCATCCATAGATGATTTACTTCTTGTAGATCTAAATTTGGAAAGGGATAGGAAAGGCAAGAGTAAAATGGATCAGGGGGCTGAGAACCAATGGGAGTTTGTATGACAAATTCCAGTGACAAAGGTCTTACAGGATGACCCACTTCAAGAGGTCTATAAGGACTCGTTAGAGGGATATTATGCCACAACTAGATTGCCACAGCTAGATCTTCCTCTAGCTCATGTGGTGGTAGTTGAGAAGCTTGCAGGACACATGAACAGAATAATTGATAAATGGGCCAATGAATACCGAACCTTAGATTGGAAAGAGATTCGGGAACTCACGTGGAAAAGACAACCATTATTCATGGAAGTGTTCTCGACAAATACAGCCAAACCAGGAGAGACAGCCTTTCTTGGAGAAACTGTTGCTCCTCCCCTACGAGGGAGGGACCCTCAACATCAAAGTGGACCACTCCTAGTAGCCCAACTCTAGCACCAAGATATCGTCCTACACCAAATGTGCGACCACAGGTCACACCACACCAACATCTTTCTCACTATAACAATCGGAGGGTAGGGGAGCCAACTCGGCCTCCCATTAATGCACCTCCTGAAATGCGGGTGACAAGATCTTTGGAGGGGTTTGGTGAGGCTGGTAATAGGGGACCCACACCAAGTTTGGATGCATGTGGACCATCTTACCAAAGAGAGGAACAATTCCCACTGAGAGTGAGAGGCCGTAGGCCCTATGATGAGTATTCAAGACAAGTAAGGCCATCAACTCTTCAGAAACTGGTAAAGAAGTATGAAGGGTCGGGAGATCCATACGACCATGTAGCAGCATTTAGGCAAGCAGTTCGAGCTGAGCAAGTGGCTGACAAGCATACTCAAATTGAAGGATTTGGACTCACTCTTGAGGGAAAGGCCCTTGCTTGGTTTCAGGCATTAGAGGCTTCAGACAAATCTTCTTTACGAGTTTTGGAAGAGAGATTCATTGCTGCTTTTTCCTTGATGGGAATTCAACATGACACGGTAGCACACATCTACTCTTTCAAGCAAGGCGAGAATGAGAGTGTTAGAGACTGTGTAAATAGAATGAAGCAGTACATTAATCGTTGCCCAGAAGATGAGAAGCCCGCCCAAAGTCGATTAATTTCTCTCTTCTTAAAAGGACTCAAAAATTTAACACTGCATACACATCTCTATGCGAAGAAGCATACAAATTTCAATGAGTGTTGCCATGATGCTATGGATTTCACCGATAACTTCAAATTCCAAGATGGTTCTGGCCCAGAGGTGAAACCTAGAGATCAGTGGGGTGATGACCAAAGTTCAGGGTCTAGCGCGCTAGTAAATCCAGACCAGATAGCTAACCTAGTACTAAGGAGATTGGGATAGACCTATCGTCCACCCTTGCAGCCACAACAACAGCAGCAGAGAATGAGGAGTGTACTTCCTACAGGTCCTCATCTTTGTGGAGCATGTGGTGGTAACCATAAAACAGAGGAATGTAATACCTTTTCTCCTCTAGTCACAAACCAACCCACAAAAAAGTGGTGCCAAGCCTGTGCTTGGAACTTTACCCATACCACACAGGAATGTACTCGCATTGCAAGAATGAGACAGGAGCGTGAGCAGCCAAGGGGTGGAGTGGCTCCACAAATGTATCAACAGTATACTAATTTTGAACGTAAGCCACCGATGGCACAAGAGCAAGCACGACCTGTTCTTGGTGCTCAACCTCTTGCTCCTGGGACTGCTCCTGTGAGGGTTGTTAACTACGACAATTCAAATATGTGTAGAGACTTGGTAAACCCAGGCTATGTGGAAGAGGAATACGCATCATATTCATCCAAAGAAAATCTCTTTGAAAGTCCCGCATACCCAAGCCCAGCACTGGATACTCAACCAGGGGAACAAAACTCTTTAATGTTGCTAGGCGGCTACCAACCTAGGACTCCAGGCCCCTCAGGTCAATGGCAGCCAAGGAAAGTAGAGGCCAAACCAATGGGCCCCTGTTATGAGTGCGGAGAACCCCATTGGGCTCGTGATTGTCCACATCGCTCAAGGCAAGCATCTCGATCCAATACAACAGTACAACAGTCTCCACCAATTGAAAGATATTGTCTAGGGTGTTGTGTAGAACACTTCCCAAAGGATTGTCTGCTGAAACCACATGAGGAAGGTACCTCTCAACCAAAGGTCTCACTCAACCTTGTAGGGGCAGTTCCATCACCACCTTCATCTGAGAATGAGGATGTCGTGCCACTTAGAGTCATGACTAGATCACAGACACGAAATGCCGAAATACAGACTGATGAGACACCTCGAACTAGGGATGCAAAGACAAATCTAGTGGACAAGACCCTACAGTCTAATAGAAAAAAAACCACTCGGAGGAAGAAGAACCGAAACAAGCAAACTAAAAGTGCATCCACTAGTTCTCAAGAAGCCTCTAAACAAAACATGAGGGATAAAACTTTTACATCCCAAGAAGTGCATGAGGAGCATCAACCTCAACCTGGGCCTAGTGCTAAACAAGATGAGGCTAGTACGACCGAGGATAGTTCTGGGGGTTCTGTTTTTGTGGATAAAGTGAATGAGACTCTAGATGCCATCATTGATGCTCATAGAAGTCGCATTGCAGCTTTATCTGAGCTACCCAAAAAACTTCAAGAATACCCAAACCCTCGTGAGGAGAAGATCAATCTAGCTGTACATCAGCAACTCATTAGGGAAGCTCAGTCAATACTTGAGGGACCACCACCACCTATTCCTCGGGGCCCGACCTCTCTTAAACCAACATTAGAAACCATACCGGAAGTGTCATCAAGTCGGGAAATGAAAAGTGAGCTCATTTCACAAGCTCATAGTGAAAGGTCTGCACCAATTGACACCCAATTGAAAGGAGGTAATCTGCCACCACCTAGCCTTGTCTTCCCATGCAATGATGAAGTTATTGATGCTAATGAGGACATGGCAAATGAGATGTGGGCTGCAGTTCATGAGAAAGTTAATGAGAACATGTCCTCTATTAGTTCGCCTCCATTCTCTGAGGTGGATTTTACCAGGGGCACGGAAAACAGCTTTAGACGCCCAAGCATCCAGGAGGAAGTTCAAACAATTGTTTCTCCTAGAAGTAAGCATACAATGAAAGCCTTACCATCATATCTGGGAGAATATGAGAACTATTCTCAAACCTTGAGGATACCCTCCATGCATAAAAGGTTGACAAGGAGAAGGATATGAGTATCGTGCAAGCTATTTTGTCAGCACCAGAGTGGCTTGTACCTTACCTTTGCTTGATTTGATAAAAATTCAACCTGAGTTGTGGAATGATATTGGCACATGTTTGTCAGAGCAGGTATTGTTACAAAAGGGTCACCATGAGTGTACTATACACCCCGAGACAAAGCATGTTATGCCAGTTCCTATCAACAAAGTAGGAAAATTTTGTGAGGACGATCAGGGAAATGCTACCCTCCCATTAGAAGTGCGAAAAGTAGCTTCAACTGCAATACTTGATAGTGGTGCAGGAGTGGGCATTGTGACAAGGTCCATTTGGGAAAAGTGGGGCAAACCAGCTATTAGGAGTACCAGGATGCGCTTGCAGCTAGCAGATGGAAGCTTAGAACATCCCCTTGGGCTATTGGAGAACATATTGGTCACCACATGTGGGATTGAATATGAGCACACCTTTGCAGTAGTGGATTTTGGAAAACATCCAAACTATGAAGTGATATTGGGTAGACCATTCATGCGACAATTTCAAATGATTCAAGATTGGGGATACAATTATTTGTACTTCCGACATGATTCTGTCATCACAAGGGTCAACCTAAGAAATCACTCATATCGTGATGTAACAAGGTCTCCAATAGATGAGTTTGATTCTGCTTCATCTGAGGGCTCAAGAGTTACATTGTCAGACGGACGAGAAGATCTATGGATGTGTGGAGCCTCATGTAGGGATTTCAACACTGAGAGACTTAAGGGTAATCGAAGTGTATCAGATGAGGCATACATTCCACAACCCTTCCCTGAGCATTTAATTGATCCACTAGAATGGAGTCATGTCCTTGCAACATTATCGACATGTGCTTTACCGAAGCCAATTCAATTTTGTGACTCAGATGGATATGATATTATTCCTATACGAATGGTACAACCACGTGCCCTTCTAGATGATTTGTACTATAGGGATACATCCACAACAGCTATGCATGTCGAGGAAGTCTCAGTGGAGGATTTGACACTCGAATCTGCTAATGATGCTGATAAGGAAGATGGCTGGGACTCTGATTTTAATAATGATGTGACAATCCCTGAGGATGAGTTAGGAAAGGCACGCCTACTCTTGAGAGGAAGGGAGGTTCAAGTAGAGATCCCTCGAAGCCGACCTAAACGTAAATGTTGTAAGAGCCATAAGAGAATCAGTAGACAAGATGAGCGGCAACAACGTGAGAGACTACAAAAAGAAAAGGAGGAGTCTAAGAGTGAAAACTCTCGACCACCACCTCACTTCTCAGGAAAGAACGGATATCTATACTATGTCCAAGCACAAGATAGTATCAAAGACCAAGTAAAACGATCAGATGGATTCCAAGCAGGGGAAAAGCTAACAACTGTTAGCAAAAATCGTAAAAAAACGAAGAAACAAAAACCAAAACTCAAGTCTAAAACCGATTCAAAAGAGAGTGTCGGAAGTGCAAAGACAACGGTTGAACAAAAAAATCCGATGCAAGATAGCAAAGGAGAGCTCAAAACCGCATGGTCTTCAATGAGTGAAGACTCAAGTGGACAAGAACAAGGTCTCAATGTTCCTCCCAATTTCACACAGTACACTCTTCAAGATCGGAAGATTGTTCTTCAACAGCCCATGCGACAAAAACCAAGCGTGCCAGGGGTTTCATACGATGGTCCAGAAGATGCAAAAAAGATTGATATTGCTAAGCCAGGAGAAGAGCCTCGCTATGTGTGGATTGCCACAGACTTGCCCTTAGATGAGGAGAAGTTATGAATACAAACAATAAAGAAGTATCGCGATGTTTTTGCTTGGAGTTATAAAGACCTCAAAGGAGTTGATCCAAGCATATGTCAGCATACAATTCCATTGCGAGAGGATGCAAAACCCTCCAAGCAACGTCCTTATACTTACAATGAAAACTTCGCACGGAAGATAAAGGAAGAAATAGACAAGCTCTTAGAGGCAGAATTTATTTATGAGATTGAACACACTGAATGGGTCTCCCCTATTGTAGTGGTGCCCAAGAAAAATGGAAAACTTTGAGTATGTGTAAACCTCAAGAAGGTAAATGCAGCTACTGTGCGTGATCATTACCCACTTCCAATCACGGATCATGTTCTGGAACGAGTTGCAGGGAAAAAGGCATACAGTTTCTTGGATGGATTCTCCGGGTACAATCAAGTGTCAATTGATCCAAAGGATCAACACAAGACAGCCTTTGCTACTGAAGATGGCATCTTTGCCTATCGTGTTATGCCATTTGGTCTAACAAATGCACCAGCAACCTTTCAGCGGTTAATGAGTCATGTATTCAAGGAGTACCTTAGGCAATTTCTTGAGATTTTCATGGACGATTTATGTGTTCACTCACAAGAGCGTGATGATCATATAGAACACCTGAGACTTGTGTTTCAAAAGTGTCAACTTTATCGTATATGCTTGAATCCTGACAAGTGCAAATTCATGGTAAGACAAGGAAAAATTTTGGGCCATATTGTTTCAACAGATATGGATAAAATTGATGTCATTGTCTCATTACCTCGGCCTATCAACCCTAAAGGGGTACAAACATTCATGGGACATTGTGGCTATTACCGTAGATTCATCTACATGTACGCTGTCCTAGCCAGACCATTATATGCTCTTCTTGTAAAGTTTAATTGGACTGATGAGTGTGAGGAATCCTTTGAAAAGTTGAAGCAAGCATTAGTGATTGCACCCATCTTACGGGCACCAGATTGGAACCAAATCTTTCATGTCCATATTGATGCTTCAAACTTTGCAATTGGATGTATTTTGGCTCAATCAGGAGAACATAATAAGGATTTCCCAATCTCATATGCTAGTCGACAGTTGAACAATGCTGAGAAGAATTACACCACAACAGAAAGAGAAGGATTGTCCATGATATATGCAGTGAAAAAGTTTCGCCATTACCTTTTGGCAAACAAATTCATATCTTTTGTGGACCATCAAGCATTGCTATATTTGGTGAATAAGCCTTGTGCAACTGGAAGGATTGTAAGGTGGTTTATCATCCTTCTTGAGTTTGATTTTGAAGTTGCAGTTCGAAAAGGAACAACTCATCTAAGGGCAGATCATTTGTCTCGAATCACCTCTGGCGAAGCTCCTGTGGGTGTGGATGATGATATGTTAGATTCAACACTTTTCCTTGTAGAGACAGCTCCTAGATGGTCTGAATCCATTTTAGAAATTTTGACAAGTGGGCAGATACAACTAGCGGGTCCTAATGTGGACCTATGGCGATCATTCAAGTTAATCTCAGGGAGATTATATCGTCAGGGTAATGATGGAGTGTTGCGGCTTATACCTAACCCCGACCAATATGAGGAGATCTTGGAATGGGCACATGCAGGTATCGATGGATTCCATGCATCAGCTACTACTTGTGTGCGACGTATATCTCAGGATGGGCAATGGTGGCCTACCATGCATACAGATGCTGAAACATTTGTTCGTAACTGTGCTTCATGTAAAATTCAAAAACCAATACATAATGTCACATTATTCCAAATTTCAACTACACCAAGTTGGAGTAAGTATATTGTGGACTATCTTCAGCATGGTCATTTGGATCAAAAAATTCCTAAACAATGCTATTAAAATTGAAGCGGCAAACTATATGCTGATAGAGGGCCAACTCTACAAGAGGGGCAAAGATGGCAACTTACGCATGTGTGTATGTGAAGCTGACTATCTGAAAATCTTAACTCATGCACATGCAGGTGTTGGGGGTGGACACTTTTCGGGCAATACCACAGCTAAGTTGATTAGGTGGTCTGGGCTTTGGTGGCCAACCTTACAAATGGATGCCGAAGAATATGTGAAACGTTGTGACGATTGTCAAAGGACCAAACCTCCCATCACAAAGGACAATATGCCATTGTGGCCTATGTTAAGCACACGTGCTTTTGCAAAATGGGGTATTGATTTTGTCGGTCCTATTAAACCTCCAGCTCGTCACACGCATGTAGAATATATTATAGTCGCAACCGACTATTTGACCAAATGGGTAGAGGCAAAGGCAACAGTCAAAAATGATGCCAGAACCACAGCCAAGTTCTTGTATGAGTACGTGTTTACACGCTATGGCTTACCTATTGAGATCGTTAGTGATCAAGGTGTACACTTTGTAAATGAAGTCATAGAATTTTTGCTTCAAGAATTTATGGTAATTCATAAGCGTTCTGCACCCTATCATCCCCAGACCAATGGACAAGCTGAGAGTACTAACAAGATTCTCTGCACAGCACTCACAAAGATTGTTGAGGGACATAGGACTGATTGGGAGCAAAAGTTGCACTCAGTTCTCTGGGCATATAGGACAGCCTATAAAACATCTGTGGGCATAACCCCATTTGAGCTTGCTTTTGGGCTAGACGCAATTCTTGCCATTGAATTTCTTGTACCTACTCTATGGGTAGCTAAACAATTGGATTGAACTGGTCATGAGCTTTCACAACGCATTGACGAATTGGAAAAGCTTGATGAGACCCGCTTATTGGCGGTAATGGGGATGTATGCCGAGAAGAGGAGACAGAAGCAATGGTATGATAGAAATGTAACAACTGGCCGATTCAAAAAAGGAGACCTTGTGCTCTTGTACACACTTAAGAAGCATAAGAGAAAGCTCAAGAAACGTGGCCTAGGACCGTTTGTGATTAATGAGCTTACTCCAAGTGGTGCAGTGCGTTTAGAGACACTAGAAGGTGAGCAAATGCCTAACTTCATTAATGGAAGTCGTCTCAAGAAATACAATGAACCATTAACTGAAGCCATGCTTCAACAGATGCATGCTGCACAAACACGGAAAGAAGCACTTGACCTACTTAAACGTCAGGTTCAAGAGGAGGCTAAAGCTAGAGTTGCAAAAGCCAAGGAGCGTCGCAAAGCTTCTATGTTGGCCATACAGTTGGCTACTGATGAACCATATGTCGATCCATTCAATATTCAAGTGTGCCTCCATCTTCATGAGACTACCTACTTTGTCTCTGCCTTAATTGACTCTGGTGCAGATAATAATGTTCTCTCGTTTGACACATGGATCGCCTTGGGTCAACCCACACTTGTACACATTCCTGTGGACCTACGAAGCTTCTCAGGAGAAGATAACCCTATAGAGGGAAAATGTGTCATTATGATGACCATTCAGGATCACCAGATGTCAGTGCCCTTTTATGTGGCACGTAAGTCCAAGGCAGTAGTAGAGGTTGTTCTCGGTAGATCGTGGTTAAGTGCTACCAATTGCTCATTAGATTGGAAGAATAGACAATACAAGTTGCAAATTGATTCTGATTGCATCTTGGGATCTGCTACTCCACGAGCTTTATCGTGTCAAAGGGGTAATGTTTCTACCTTACACAACCCACTCTCAAAATCTGCTCTTGAAGCTCCAAAACAAATGATGTGGATAATTGATGAGTACTCAAGTGAGGGCAATGGCTGGCATGTTCCAACTACTCTAGTTGCTGCTCAAAGAAGGCCAGGCAAGAAGGAATTATCAATGTGGCTACCCAAAGATGCGTACAAACTTGTACCATCTAGTCCAGTTGCTAAGCCTCCTAAAAAGCACATCATTTCCAAGCCTAAACCTCGGATTGTTACTCGATGGGTCCTAAAACAGGTTCTTAAAGCACAAGGCTATTATGAGGGTGCAACAGCAATTTGGCTTCCAAAATGCCATGCTTTGCTAGGGGTAAAAGAGTGTTTCAGAAAGATTCCAAAAGCCACCCTTGATTTTCCATATCAGTGGGTGCAAAAGAAATCAACACAAACTCTTCAAGATAGGATAGGTGGCTGTGATAGCACCTACAAATCTACTAGTGTTGATCTTCCTAAAACATGTATTGAAACACCGGTTGTCCCAATTTCTCCTTATTACCCAATTCCACCATCAACTTGTGTACCTGAGACAAGTCCAAATGAGTATCATTTGAGCATAGATTCTAGCATTTCAATGCCTAAATCCTCTTATCTTGCTCAAATTCCAAGACAATTACTAAAATTCCCACCTCTTAAAAAGGATAGACCTAAAACCAAAGATAAGGCATTAACACTACAATTGAAGCTCTTTGGTAGATCAATGTTTGAATAATGTAGTTCCTTATGCCTTTAGAAGATGTGTTCTTTTTGAGATAATCTTGTTTTTGATTAGAATTGTAATGATGGATATAAGTGTTCTAAATTTCAGTGTTCTACGTCCAGATAACTCCTGATGGATATTTGGCGAGATACATGTCCACCATGCATTGACCCTGATAGTACTCGACCTGATCATCGCGGGGGTTATAGTGCTCCTCCGTTTCAAACACATTCTAGGTACTTCTATGCTCCCTTAGGTGAAAATTGCTGTGGGCATCACTTTGTCACGTTATTCTATCAACAGCATCACCCATTTCCACATTGTCAAGAGTGTGCACGGCTCGTATTAGGAGAAGCTTCACATATTTGTTGGATATGCCGCTCTTACTTTAGACGATATGGCACGGGCTTAATGAAGCAAATTGTGGGAATTACACCCCAACGCCATAATCTTCTTAATGTGAGAATACCAGAGAGAGGACCAAATCAACGTAGATTACCTGAGGAGGTTCAAGCACAACAATGGAGGGATACAAGCTTAAATGACTTGCAACCACCGATCTTGCAAGCCCTCCTTCCCCAAGCCTCAACATGTCAATATTGGATCAATATGAGTACCTATATTGCGCAGTTCCAAAATCGAAACTGTCTGCTTAACCTTCCCATAGAACCAATGCCATATTTTAGTGAGGAAGCACTCCTTCCTCTACCACCTTCTCCAGAGGCCGGTTTTTGTGAGGGGTTGTCCCTGCATCCTGAGGAAATTGATACCATCTTTCCAGCAGACGTGGACACGGATCCACCACCAGCGCAAGGGTAAGCACATCGACTCCACAATAAGATCGACAAGCCAGGGCACTTTTCTCCCACTGGGTTTTTCCCCTCGGCTATATTCGGTGATTGGCACCAATAGCAAATTTTACTCTTTTCTTTTCTTTTCTTGTTTGTTAATAAAAATTTTGCAGAGATCTCCGCTAAAAAAAGAGCATCAAAAACGTCCCAATAGTCCACCTACCGTGCACACAAATTAGGAAGGGGGGAGACATGCTACGCCTACAAAGATCAAGGAGGAGCAATCTGCACAAAATCAGCAATGCATCAATGCAAATGAACAACATCAACAGGGCACTACAACAGGTGTATTCAAATCTTAATCTTTATTTCTTTAAGTGCTTTTATCTTTTGAATATATGGTTTGCATGTTCACACAATGTTGGCTGGTTTAAGTTTTTGATTAGTTGTTAAAATATGGTGAGTGAATTCTAGACTCTTAGAAGACTTAGTAAAAGATATTTCTATCTAAAGACAGTGTAGGATATATACCACTGGAGTATGCTAAGTTCTTATGCTTTCAAGGTATATTAGTTATCCCTAGTGGTAGCTACCTCTTAGATATGAGCTAGGTGCTAGGATTAATAAAAAAATTTATGAAAATATACCATAAAAAAAATATATATATATATATATATATATATACAAAGTAAATTGAGACATGATGTGTCTACAGCCATGTGGAATGCTTGGTAGGACCTGGGGTTGTCTTAGCACCTTGGGGCCGATGCCTTGGTTTCCATGGGGTAAACACTGACGTCTAAAAGCTTCAGAAAAAGACCTTCAAGGAATCTATCGCCTTGATAGATGTTGGTAGGACTCTGGGGTACATTATGGACCCTCGAGACCGATGCCCTCATCTTCATGGGATACTCCTTATGTCATAAAAGAAAGAAAAAGGGTCTGTCGCCCTTGAGATACTTAGCGGTCTTTAGATTCTCTTGGCGGAGGTCTCTTGGCCATTGCTTGGGTCTCTTTGGGATGGAACCTTAATCTTTATCACCTTCTACACACACCTCAAAAAAAAAAAAAAAAGAGAGTTCCAATCACCTTTGCTCATATTTAGGAGTAGGTTTGCCACTTAGGAATAACTTAAATACTTGTAGGACATTGAGACTAAGATCATAACCGGCGGTGTACAAAGCACACTTGCCTTTGCATAGCACTATCTACCACTTAAGTCTCACTTTGACTAGTCTTTACTCACCTATTTTAGTACTCATTAAAACTTTAATCAGCCTTGCACTTGTATGCTCACGTGTGAAATTATCATTGCTGGTTTTTCTTTTCTTTTCTTTTCTTTTCTTTTTTTTCAATAAAAGACTTTACTTGTATCCATTGTTTTTTTGTTGCAGCTCTTGCTACTACCGCGCTCGAGGACGTGCGCAAAATAGGAAGGGGGGAGTGTTGCATGACGAATGAAGATCAATACAAGGATGCAACAAAAAAGACACTTAGGGCTCTTGAAAAGAGTTCCAAGTTGTAGATGAATGTGGGAGAGGGCTTGACAATAATCCCACATGGGAACTTTTGGGAGTTCTAGAGTTTTTGTATAAAAGGTGGCCCATTTGAGAGCTAGGGAGGACTCTTTGGTCATTTGGTTGAGAGGCTCATAGAGAGAGCTTGCTCCATAGCTCCTTCTCATGTGCTCTCCCAAGGCTCTCCATCTCCATTCATGCTTCAATCTTGTACTCTCTATTCTCTACATTTTCAATGATATGAGGTTATGGTCTACACACTTGCTAATCTAGATTTCTTAATGATGTTTTGATGCTAAAATCTGATTTGTGAGTTGTAGAGTGTATGTGATGAAGCTTGTGCATGAAATGATGTGTAGTTGAGGCTTGTGTGATAGCTCTTTGCATGTTAGATTCTTTGCATAAGTTGCATTTTTATGCTTAAGTGTAGCCTAATCTTGATGCTTTGATTATGTTAGATTGATTGCTTGAGTGTTGAAGAAGGATTGAGTAGGACTAGAAGTCATTAGTGTGTGGTTAACTAATCTTCTCCCATTCGGGATAGCCTCTATGCGCTAACCGGGTTGCATTCACGGATTGACAAAGTGTGTGGGTTGGAGTGTAGCCTCCGCTATGCTATGATGTCCCAAACAATGGATATGGCACGCACCAAGAAGACGCCATGTGTTACCATACCTTCACAAAACACAGTGCAAGGCACCCAACGACCACATACAGGCGACACCATGGAAGAGAGTGACCCCTTGGATTCTAGGACATGCCCAATGGGATCACCATGGAAGAGAGTGACCCCTTGGATTCTAGGACATGCCCAATGGGATCACCAGAGTCCAACCCTCCTCCCACAGCAACACCAGCGCACACACATGCAAGCCCTTCTAGTGGGAGCAAGCGTGTGAAGAAGACCCCACAATGCACCCACCCCAAAGATCAAGACAGAGAGGCCGATGATGAGCAGTTCGACTGGGTTGGTGAAAACATTCCTACATTGCGTAGCACCATAGGTGGAAAGACCCTACTACCAGGACAGGGTCCCCTACCTACCCGGGAGGAACCTGATACACAAGTACCACAGCAACAGGAGGAGGAGGATTTAGACTATGAGAGGGACCAAGAGGAGGTTCCTGCAAGTGCGCGCAAGCATAGAAAGGTCAAGCTCTTAAAGCTAAGGAAGTCCCAACCTTGCCAGCGCACTAACACAACACAGAGAACTCCAAGGGGAAGGATGCGCCAAGGGCATAGGGCTCTACAAGAAATCAAGTTTTATCAGAGGAACACTGAGTTGCTGATGATAAGAAGAGTCCCTTTCGCTCGCACAATGAAGGAGATTCTCCAACGATATAGAACAGAGTTCCATGTGCAGGGGATTGCCCTTGACGCATTGCAAGAAGCCTTCGAGGCTTACCTTGTTGGGATTTTTGAAGACACCAACCTCCTTGCAATACATGCAAAGAGGATTACCATATCTGCCAAGGACATGCAACTAGCTCGGCGCATTCGAGGAGGCGAGCGAGACACGATCTAGAGATCTTAGATGTTAACCTTTTTTTTTAAAGTAACTCTTTTGTTTCAAACACCCCTTGTAACAAGCCTATATGGCTTTCATTTGTAACCTTTTGATAATTAAACTTTTAAGTTTCTCTTACAATGTCTAAATGTCATCATGTTTGTTTAATATGGAGTGTCCATCATGTCACACCCAAGGCATCAAAAATGCTCCTGGAGGACTATGATTGCAAACAAGGAGGCTTTTGTGCTGAGGGCATCTGCTACCACATTTTCTTTGCCTGGGCGGTACTTGATTTCAAAATCAAATTCCTATAGGGTCTGCATCCACCTTCTTTGGCATATGTTGAGATCCTTCTGAGTGAAGATCCACTTTAAGCTCTGATGATCTGTCATCAAAGTGAATCTTTGACCCAGTAGGTAATGTCTCCACAACTTTGTTGAAATATACAAGTGAATAGGGTGTGTGCAGGAACAAGCGCTTGGCTAGAGGCTATAAAAGAGAATCTGTAAATGTGAGAGAATGTGTGAGAAGGTGAGAAGAATCTACTAGGAGAGAATAAAGGGTAGCATGAGAAGATTTAGGAGGTGTGGAGATATTCTGGGAGAGGTGGAGAGAATCAAGCAAAAGAGGTGGAGTGAATCAAGAAGAAATCAGTGGGATTAGATGCTTGGATGTAAACTCTATAAATTGAGGAATTGGCCTAATGAGAATTTGCTGGTTTTCAATTATCCATGCCTACATTAAGCTATCAGTTAATTGCTCACTAATCATGTCTTAATTGCTCACTAATCATGTCTTAACTATTATCTAATCTCTTTGTTAATGATGTTGAGTCTAGAATTTGATCCACCATAGCTCATCACATTGCTGTGATTTTAACATGGTATCAAAGCCCAGAACAGTGCAAATTTGGCCTTTGCAATGGCGATGTAGGCTCAAAATTCGCACTGTTCTGGCACTTCTCCCCTAGTCACTCAGGATAATTTCTGATGCATTTATAATGAAGTTGAGAACATTAATTGTGAGAAACACTAGTTTATAAGATAAAAACACCTTTAATCATGTGTAAAAATATAGTGTTTATCATCCAATGCATCAGAATTGCTCCTAGAGGACTGGGAAAGCTATGCCAGAACAGTGCGAATTTAGGCTCTACAGTGACGGTGAAAGCTCAAAATTTGCACTGTTCTGGCACTGCTCCCCCAACCACTAAGGATCATTTCTGATGCATTTATAATGAAGTTGAGCACACTAATTGTGAGAAATAATAGTTTATAAGATAAAAACACCTTTAATCATGTGTAAAAATATAGTGTTTATCATCCAATGCATCAGAATTGCTCCTAAAAGAGTGGGGAAGCTATGCCAAAACAGTGCGAATTTAGGCTCTACAACGGCGGTGCAGGCTCAAAATTCGCATTGTTTTGGAACTGCTCCCCAAGCCACTCAGGATCATTTTTGATGCATTTATAATGAAGTTAAGTATACTAATTGTGAGAAACAATAGTTTATAAGATAAAAACAGCTTTAATCATGTGTAAAATTACATTGTTTGTCATCCAATGCATCAGAATTGCTCCTGGGGAGGACTGGGAAGCTATGCCAGAACAGTGCGAATTTAGGCTCTGCAACGCGGCAGCGCGGCGGTGCAGGCTCAAAATTTGCACTGTTCTGGCACTGCTCCCCCAGCCACTCAGGATCATTTATAATGCATTTATAATAAAGTTGAATACACTAATTGTGAGAAACAATAGTTTATAAGATAAAAACAGCTTTAATCATGTGTAAAATTACATTATTTGTTATCCAACGCATCAAAATTGCTCCTGGAGGACTGGGGAAGCTATGCCAGAATAGTGCGAATTTAGGCTAGCAGCGGGGCGGTGCAGGCTCAAAATTCACACTGTTCTGGCGCTGCTCCCCTAGCCACTTAGGATCATTTTTGATGTATTTATAATGAAGTTGAGTACATTAATTATAAAAATAATAAATTACAAAATAAAAATACCTTTAATCATGTATAAAAATACATTATTTGTCATCCAATGCATCAGAATTGCTCCTGGAGGACTGGGGAAGCTATGCCAGAACAGTGCGAATTTGGGCTCTATAGCAGCGGTGCAGGCTCAAAATTCACACTGTTTTGGCACTGCTCCCCCAGCCACACTTAGAATCATTTTTGATGCATTTATAATCAAGTTGAGTATATTGATTATGAGAAACAGTAATTTACAAGATAAAAATACCTTTAATCATGTGTAAAAATACATTATTTGTCATCCAATACATCAGAATTGCTCCTGAGGGCTGGGGAAGCTATGCCAAAATAGTGCAAATTTGGGCTCTATAGCAGCGGTGCAAGCTCAAAATTCGCATTGTTCTGGCACTACTCCCCCAAGCTCCCAGGGTCATTTCTGATGCATTCACAAAAACATTGATGGTACAAACTAGAAAAAACAATGATATACTTGATGAAAATAAGTTTGCAAAAATTGTATTATATTCATAATAAGAAGTGATACATCATCTTTACAAAAGCTTTCTTACAATATTGAGCTTCCTTCTCTTGTTATTGGGCAGAGTGTGCTCAAGGAGTGATTGGGCTATTTCTTGAGGATCCTCTATGCCTATGCTTTTGGCTATACCTATACGAGCAAGAAGCTTACTCCTAAATCCAGCACCAAAAACATCGAAGGCAAGGGATTTTTTAATCAGAACTATACATTTGGTGCTCTGTGCCATAGAGGCTACACAGAGCACCTTAGAGAGGGCTTTCAAAAAGAAGAGAGTGAAGGCAGATTGAGGGGTGTAGTCCCTGTGGGATAATGGCGATGCCATCCACAAGAAGTTGACCAAGATAGTGCACCAACGCAGCATCATGTCCATGGACCTTGGCCTTGTCTCTGCTGCCGCCGCCTCTCCCACAACAAATGCGTCAATTTCAACCACCCTCTGCAATCAAAGGAAAAATCAAAATATTTTCCTATACATAATTACAAATGTTTCTAGGTTGTAAAAGGTCAATTATTACCTCTTGCTCAATGTCTTCTTTTGCCAAAGTGCTGGTGGGGGTGGAGAGGTCAATCAAGGACTTAGCCTCATCCTTTTTTGGTGCTTTGGTCTCCTCCATTACTCCAGCAGCAGCAAGGGTATCCTTTTCAGCCTCTAGCTTGTCTTGTAAGGTTGTGAATTCCTCCTCTGGAACTAGGGCTTTCTCTGCGGTCTCAACCACAGTTTCCTTGACCAAAGCAACTGTCTCTGCAAAATAGATTCTCCAAGGGGTAATATAGCACTATCTAGGTGAGGACCGAGGTTGGACGTATCAAAGTGTGTGAGAGTGTGTGAGTGAGAGTTGCTTGTAGGTTATTGGGTTGCATCACCATAGCTATGGAGATATGAGTGAGAGTTGCTTGCAGGTTATTGGGTTTCATCACCATAGCTATGGAGATATGAGTGAGAGTTGCTTGCAGGTTATTGGGTTTCATCACCATAGCTATGGAGCGGGTATGTCCAAGAAAATCAACACAAACATCGTTTGGTGACAAGCGGTGGGAGATAAGTTTACACTAGCTACTTCTTTAAGTGGTTTGGAGCGCCTCCCTTGGAAAGCTCTAAATGGATTTCCCTTGCATCCCTACGACAAGTAGGTTGTTTCATCTCTTTCTCTCATGTTGAGCCTTTCATTGGTGTGTGCATAATGCCATTGCTTGAGTTTTCTTGAGAGTGTGGTGAAATGAGTGTAACATTGGTGCCATTATCGTGGAGGTAAGGGATTAAATCTTAATTGGTTCTATATTTATTTTGATTTTGGTTGTGTGGGTTATTTTTCTCGGTTAATGCGGGTTTCGTGTGTGGGGTTTGTTATGCTTTTGTATGGTTTTTGGTTGTTTAATGTATCGATTGAGTTCTCTGTAAGAAAAATGAAAAAATAAATTTTATTTTTGTTTTTGTAGGCCCATAATAGTGGGCTTAATTAACCCCAAATTAGGTTTTTTTAAGCTTTAACCATTGGATTAATATATTAGCTATTAGCACTACATTTCCATCATTACAGTAGCATCTAAACTTACATTTGCATTAATATTGGATGAAATATGATTTTTCACTTTTTTGGCTTAAAGCCCCTTTATAGAGTGCTTAATTAACCCAAATTGGATATTTAATATAAAAACTAACTAATTAATCCTTATACTAGCTAATAGCTTTGCATTCTAAGCATAATAGATGCATTTAAACTTGCATTTTGCATTAGATTAAGTATTTACTAATTACTCTGTAAAGAGAGATTAATGAGCTTGCATTTAAACTTGCATTTTGCATTAGATTAAGTATTTACTAATTACTCTATAAAGAGAGATTAATGAGCTTAATATCTAAATAAGTCAATTAATAGAACTCTAATCCAAAATGCAAGCTTGGATTTGGAATCAGGACACCTAAATTGAGTTATTTCAAGCCTCAAAACAACATTTGATCACTCTTGAATTTTTGAGGTAATTATCAGGGGTGATTAAGATATTAATTAAGTTTAACTCGATTTAATTATGTTTGGGGCTTCTCTTGAATGGACTTAGAGTTTTTAATTACTTCTAATTAATCTTTATCCATTCCATGTACTATCGAGGGAGTTGGAAGCTATTTTGCAGGTTTTAGTCACTCTGTAAGCTCTATAGTAAGCTCTATAGTAAGGAGAAAGTGGCCTGCAGCTTTTATCTCTCCAACTGAGCATCCGATCTTGTATCCACTGACATATTTGAAATTAGACTGGCAATATCAATAATCCCCTAAGTGCATTTGGCTTAATTTTCACTTCTGAAAATTCACTTAAATTTGAGTATGGCTGAAAATTGCTTGTTTTTTGTGAATGTTGGAGTGGTTTTGGCTTGACTTTTGGATTAACCATAGGGGCTTGTGGACAAGCGTCTCATATTCTTGGCAAGCATACTTAACAACCACCACTACCATAAGTACTAGTGGTAAGTGTCCTAATCTATTATCTTTGCAAGGAAAGAATTTAGTTTGAGGGTCATACAAATCCCCCTCAAGCACCGCTTCTCCTTTGTAAAGATCTTAGATTCAAGGCAAGTCTCATCTTTTGGTGAGCAAGGTGGAGCTACTTTGGGCTATAGGGGGGCTTCACCTCCAAGTGTAGGGGCTTCACCAACGAGAGTCTCAAGCCCACGATAAGTATGATAAGGCTCTTGTATTCTTATCCCTCACTGGCACTCTTTAACAACATACAATTTCAGGTCACTCTTTGTTGCTTGCAACTAAACCAAAGCTGTGGGGGCTTCACCAATAAGAGTCTCAAGACACAATAAGTACGATAAGGCTCTTGTACTCTCATCCCTCACTGGCACTCTTTTGCAACAAACCTTTTCAGGTCACTGTTGTTGCAAGTCCTATTGTGTCCACACTTGCACTTGGTAAAGAATCGAAATGCTATCGATTTTTAAAATTTTTGCCAACCCTTGTACTATTTGAGTTTTTAAGAAGAATTAGTACAAGATTTAAGTGCACAAGAGACCATGTGGATAAGGAGCTTCGAGAGACATGATTCATTTGACATTTGAGGCGCTTCTACGGGATATCAAGAGATGTTGAGCTCTCCAAGTAAGCTCTAGAATCTAATCCATACATGATTATGTTCTAACTTATCATATCTAAGGTTACTTAAGGGTAAAACAAACAACTCAAGTAATGAAAGAGTCATTTGGGTCAAGGAAAGCGCTAAAGAATAAGGTCAAAAAGTTACATTTCCCTGAAGTGCAATAACTTTTGATAGAGAATCTAGTTCTACATAGTTTTTTCAAATTTGGATTTCTTGTTTTCTGTAGACTTCTCATAGGCTAAATGTGCTAGGCTAATAGCCCCTATAAAATTCTTTCCACCTACTAGCCCTTGGTGTAATCAGTTAAGTAGCTTGGCTAGTATAGCCCAGCTAAAATCCCTCTTGAGAGGGTTTTTACACTCAACCAACACCTAGCAAGAGAACTTGCACTTTTGGAGTTTCTGTAAATGAATCAAGAATAATCTAATTACTCCATGTCTTGGTATGGTCGTAGTACTTTATGAGGTCTACGAGCCTAATACCCGAGAGTTGGTAAGAAGTTAGTCGAAGGTATCCTTATCTTAAGCCAAAAGTCAGAATTGAGTTTGGATACCTAGTGTGAGCACAAAGTCCAAATGTGGAGGCTCCCAGGCCCCTCTTGGACAATTCTTAGACAGGATTAACTTCAGACAGTCGTAACTTTTGGTTTCAAACTCCAATTGGGGTGTTCAAGTAGTCAAAAGTTGAGTCAAAAGTTAAGACTTGATCAAGTTGACCTTGTCTGAAAAGGTGCAATTCGAGAGAGCTTTAAGAGCCCCTACGTTTCACTTTCACAGCCACACCAAGCATCCAAACTCAATTTTGACTTTTGCTTGGTGTTACTAACCTTAAGGACTAGGACCCTACCAAGTTTGGTCCCAATCTGCCAAAAATAGAAATTTCCCGTTTTGGGCTTCTTGGGCCAACTAGGCAGAAGAGAGCTACTATAAATAGTAAGTGAGAACCCCAAAAAAGATTTCAAAGTGCCAAGCCTATTGCCAATAGGTTGGAATACTAGCCAGTTAAAAACCCTTCTTCAAAGGGTAGGAAAGTCTTTGTTTGACTCTAATCCCAAACTCTAGAGTCCTAGGGGACACAACAACATAGCGGAGCTACCTACCACATCTGGACCAATCCATATGGCTCAACCTATTGTGAGTGGAAATGTAGAGCCATTATATGCTGCCCCAAGAGTCCACACTACTCGAATGGGTGGTTTTCAAACTGTGGATGTACATGCGCCAGAGGGATTAGATGCACCAATTTCTAGAGGCAATACAGCTCCTCCAATAGGGGTGCTATCAACTGATGATGCCATAAGAATGGCCAAAGCTATTGCTAGGGCAGTAGCAAGGAACCTGCTGCCAAACTTTACTTGCATGCTCCTTTACCTTGAGAACGCGAGTGAGATAGGACAACATCTAGGGTTTGGAGTGTGTCAAAAGCAATGACCAAGTTTAGTGGCACGAGTGATGCCCATGGTCATATTGGAACTTTCAAGCAAGTAAGTGAAGCATTGAGTGTAAATGATGATCCTACAAAGATCGCGGAGTGTTTGGATTCACACTTGAACAAGGTGTAGCTAAATGGTTCCGAACTCTGCAACCAAAGAGCAAGGCCACCTATGAGGACTTGAAACAATCCTTCCTTAGTGCTTATGTAAAAACTGGAGCCAAATGGAGTTCAGTTAATCAATTGAACAATTTGAAGCAAAAGGATGGTGAATTTGTAAGGGAATACATCAACTGAGCAAAGTACTTGTATAACTATTTGTGAGCTTGAGGAAAGACCTTGTTGATCTCTTTATTCTTGGAAGGTTTACAGAGTAAGAAGCTTCATGATGCCCTCTATGCTCCAAGACATAGGACGCTTTAGATGCCATTGATTATGCTTCTAGAAGTGGATCTCAAAGCCATAACACTAATGAAAAGAAGGAGGATGCAGATTTGGTTAGACGAGTGATGAAGCAACAACTCAAGGATGAGTTTAAACTAGTTCTGAAAGAGATGGAAAATCCCCATCTCTACACGCATAGAAAAATGGCCTTACCATTTACATTTGTAACATTTTTTCACTCTAATCAAAACATTTGATTAAATATAAAAATATGAGGCTGTGTGCAAACACATGGGATAACAAGGAACAACTGTGCCTAGGAAATCAAAATGACAAGGGAAAAACAGTTGTGGATCAAGGGATATTAGCAGATGATAAAAAAGAGGATTGATGAGCTTATCCACAATCCGCCCTCCAACTCAATGCCTAACTTAGGTATAGACAATAGCACTCAACCTCTTGTTGGTTTATTTTTTTGGTTTGGAGAGAAACCATTGCATGGCTGAAGGTTCTCGGGCAAGTAATTTCAAGTTAAAGGTTCATCAGGTAACTATATGCCTTGATGCTTAACAGCATTTAACCTGAACAGATACAACTTTTGAGGGAATTCTTAGTTTTGCAAATTTCTTTCAAATTTGGAATCCTTGTTTTAGTAGATAACTTTCGACTATTTTATCATCCCAATTGGAGCTGTAAATCAAAAGTTATGGCCTACGCAAGACAAGGGTGTTTATACAGGATGAAGTGGCCCAGATAAGCTCAAAGGGAGTCCACGTTTGGCAAAAAAAGGGTATCAAATGATGTCAAATGCCTGCAAGGCTTTATAGGTACGTTCTCCATCATGGTGTCTACAGGCATACCGATTCTTGAGACTATTGGAGTAGGTACACTATGTTTTTAGTGCACTCCGACTAGCCACCTGGTAACAAATTTACATCTATGGCCAAAGGAACAAAATGAAGTGTTAGACTGGGAAAAAGGGGACAAATCATGCTTTGATTGCCCAGATATTACATAGGGTTAGTGTTCTCATGTGGATACTCAAGCATGCAAAGCATGGAAGTGAATAGATACAACTAGCCAGGGTCTCCCCCTGGAGGGATGGGTTGTGACCATCTTTTGGTAAAGCTTAAGTCATATTTACTATTTTTAGCACTTCCCTCCATCGGAATGGTGCCAGATTTCATAAGAATTCTCCTTTATATTTCCCAATTGTGTCTATGAGAGGGATTTGGGATCACAAGTTAGAAAGTCAATTTTCAACACTCTGGTTATTTTTAGAAAGTATGCTGCTTTTTACATTTTTGATGATTGGATTGGTACTAAATTAGATCCATGTTACTAAATTCAATGTGGATATGGCATGGGTGAGATAGCATGCCCATCTGGGGACTCGAAGTCAGTGTATTCATCTATCTCATGAGAGGATAATGTAAAATTAACAAAGAACCCAGTTGAAAAGTCAAAGTTTGACCATCATGGAGTCTTTTGAAAGTTGGAAGGCACCAAGATTTTGCATGTAGCATATTCTAACACCAATTAACACCTCTACAAAGTTTGAACCAATTCAGGTTTGGGTACCATGGTCAAAGGACATAAACACAATGTGCATGACTAGTGTGAACTGGCCTACCAGAGCAGGGGGTCCACGTTTGGTAGAATGGGGCTCTTCTGCTTGTTGTATGGCAACAAGGTTTTGCACAAGGGTTGAATGGACTACATTCATATCAAAGGTCAAGTTGTTCTCGGTATAAATGGTATGTTTTCTGATTACTCCAATATGGTCCTGGACAAAGATTTGACTATTTGGCCAAACATAGGTAGTAAAGCTCCACGTTTGGTAGTTTAGGGGTCTTCCACCTATCAGTTTTTAGTATGCCTTTGCAAGACTCTCTAATACATCTAGTTTTATAGGCCTATGAAGTTTGATGACCAAAAGACATCATATGGGGGTTCATTGGCATCAAAAACTGCTTCAAATCTCTTATCGGATCTTTGGTGTGACCTATCCTACATGGGGTCCACGTTTGGTAAAAACAGGGCCTTATATTCATTGGTTTGCAAAGCCCTCTTGCATATGAGAAGTACTATGTATGAACTAGATGCTTACCAGATCAAACAATTTTCTAGCAGGCTGAACGGGGCCACTTATTTACAAGCCTCCACGTTTGGAAGTTAGGACCCCTTCAAAGCATCTGTTTGACCTATGCTCATGTATGCCACTGCAAAACAATCCTATAAGGTTTGGTTGCATTCTGTCCAACTTAAATGTTGTAAAGGGTCTAAAAAATGAAAAATTTGCTGATTTTTTAGCCATCTTGGGACCACCTCATCAGGGGGTCCATTTTTGGTAAAATAGGGTTCTTCTACCTATCGTATGGCATTAAGGATTTGCATATGGCAAAACAGTGCTATTGGACTCTAGGCATATTCAATATCCAAGGATTTTGAACATCAATGCTATGATTTTGGAATGCTTAAAGATGGCCCTGGATAAGGATATGTGCAGTGTAATGTTCTTTTTATTGACTGTTTGGCTAGAAGAAGGCCTTATGGTTGCCCAATTGTAGTATGCTTTTTCAGAAACCTCAATTCCATTTCCATTCATAGGTTTGTGAAGTTTCTTGACATTCAAAAACCTCTAAGTAGGTCAACTAGAACGTAAATTGCATAAAAAATCATTTTAGCCTAAAGTAGCCAACTAAGCCTGAAGGGGGTCCACATTTGGTAACAACACCTTCTTTTCATTGCCTAATGTAGTTAAAGATTTTCACATGTCTAAAGGGTACATTGGCCTAAATTCATATCAAATATCAAAGGGTTTGAACATAGTCCACTATATTTTTGAACTGCTCCACGGGCAAAGATTTACACAGCATTACAAATGGTCCGTGGGAGCTCGTCTAGCTAGATGGGTGGCTTACTAATAAAAGGTTACTCTAAAAACTTGCACAACTCACTTGCCCATGTCCCTTTACAAGAACACAAGATTTGGTTCACATCTACTGATGATAGGGGTCCATGTTTGCTCAAAACAAGGTCTTTTGTTCAACATTAGGTGCCCTCTGGTATGTGTGCAAATTGTTCATTGGTATTGGTACATGTTAGGTCTTGAGTCTATCTGATCATGTTTGCTATGTTTCCACACTATTTCTTGGGCTTCCAACATGTTTTTGTACCTTGGCAAAATACATGTAAAGTACATCTTTTCTGGCTAAAATTTAGGATGTAATGGTACTTGAATTCTTCAAGCTCTTGAATATGAGTTTATAGCATTCCTACTTAGCCTTCTATAAAGTTTGACCTAGTTTGGCCAAGTGTAACTTGGAGCTGCTCTCTTAAGCTCCTGTTCACATTCATATTTTTGGACATGGGCTCTAATTTAAGGCATCACTCTAACTATTGACCTCACAATTGTCGGTCTTCAGTGAGATATAACATGAGGATTATGGAATGTGTCTTGATGAATTGTACCAAGTTTGGTTAGGATTAGGATCATGTAGGGTCTATTTTTAGTAATTGACTACTGGCGCAAAGCTTGTTCAAGCCAATCAATTGGATGGCCTTAGATCTGACACCCAATCTAAACCAAACCTTGTACACATGTTAAGGGTGACAAGGACCTTCTATGGTTCCAATCATATGTTATTTGGCCCTTCTATGGAGCTGCTCTCTTAAGCTCCTGTTCACAGTCATATTTTTGGACATGGGCTCTAATTTAACGCATCACTCTAACTATTGGCCTCACAATTGTCGGTCTTCAGTGAGATTTAACATGAGGATTATGGAATGTGTCTTGATGAATTGTACCAAGTTTGGTTAGGATTAGGATCATGTAGGGTCTATTTTTAGTAATTGACTGGCGCAAAGCTTGTTCCAACCAATCAATTGGATGGCCTCAGATCTGACACCCAATCTAAACCAAACCTTGTACACATGTTTAGGGCGACAAGGACCTTCTATGGTTCCAATCATATGTTATTTGGCCCATGGGAACATATTAAAAATAGCCAAAGTCAAATTTTTTGCATTTTTGACCAAACTGCTATTTTTAGTTGCTGACAATGCCCTGTAACAACACCCAATCGGGTCCATTGCAATGGAAAACATGTAACACGGTGTTTAGAACTAGCATTTAAAAATTTGACCCATTTTGAACATCCTAGCCAAGTCAAACCTTATCCGGAAGGTTCCATATACATTATGAAGCATTGTTTGCATGTCCTAGCCTGAAGTAGGAGGTCCACGTTTGCTTCTTCTGGGCCCTTACCATCGTCTGTTTGCTGGAGGATCTCGTACATAGGTAGTTAAATTTGTCAAACCCCATACTATTTTTGGGCAAGTTTGGCACCAAAAGCAACTTATCTATAATGCTCCCAGCCATAGATTTGACTTGGTGCTAGACATAGGCATATAGGGGCCCACGTTTGGGAAAACATCACCTTAGGCCTGACCAAATGCCAAGGGCTCATGCAAATAGCTTCATTACATACCAAAGCATTGGCGCATCAAACCTTGACCTCATCGGACATTGTTTATGTATCCAACGGACATCAAACCTACTTTAAACAGGTGATCTAGCAATTTTAGCCCTACTGGCTCAGTGGGGGTCCATGTTTGGAAACAAAAAGGGGTATACTGACCTCAGATGTAGATAAGACCTAGTATATGCCTAGTTAGTACACACCATTCTATAGGAATATCAAATCTTGTTCCCATTCGACACATGCACCCATGTTTTTAAAGGAATCAAAGTATGCCCAGGGCAAAATTTTCAAGTTGCATGCTACATACCAGGGAGGGGACAATGTTTGCGATTTTTAGCGGGTGGACCCAGTCAAAATCTAACATGGTCTTGCACATGCAAGAACTATACTATGGACTTACCCCATGTCAAACCCCTAGCTATTCTCACTCTATTTACATACTTAAAATAGCATTACAATGCCTGGCAGACAACTCGGGTGTTGTGATTTTTGAGGGAGATTGGTGAAGGGAGCTTTTCTTGGCTGTCCTCTCTCTCTACTTGAACAATCTCTCTCTAACTATTGCCACCACCATCTATGCCCACCACCGCCTAGCCCAGCCCACACCACCCTCTCTCTCCTTCTCCCACCCTCTTCCCTCCCCCTCTCTCTCTTCCCTCCCTTTCACTCTCCCTCTCTCACTCTCTCTATCCTTGTCTCTCTTTTGCTAGCTCTCTATATCCTCCCCCTGTCACTCTCTCTATCCTTCTCTTTTCTCACTCTCTGTGTCCTCCCAATCTCACTCTCTCTATCCTTCTCTTTCCTAACTCTCTCTATCCTTTGCTCTCTTTGGTATCTCTCTGTATCCTCCCCCCCTCTCTCTCCTTCGATTCCCTCTCCCTCCATCCCTTGAACTCTCCCACCCTCCCTCTCTCTCCTTCTCCCACCCTCACTCTCTCTCCTGTTTCTCCCTCCCTTTCACTCTCCCACCCTCCCTCTCTCTCTCTCCTTATCCCACCACCGCCTAGCCCACACTACCCTCTCTCTCCTTCTCCCACCCTCTTCCCTCCCCCTCTCTCTTCCCTCCCTTTCACTCTCCCACCCTCCCTCTCTCTCTCCTCTCACCCTTCCTCCCTCTCCTCTCCCTCCCTCCCTTTAACTCTCCCACCCTCCCTTTCTCTCTCTCCTTATCCCACCACCACCTAGCCCACACTACCCTCTCTCTCCTTCTCCCACCCTCTTCCCTCCCCCTCTCTCTTCCCTCCCTTTCACTCTCCCACCCTCCCTCTCTCTCTCCTTCTCTCACCCTCCCTCCCTCTCCTCTCCCTCCCTCCCTTTAACTCTCCCACCCTCCCTTTCTCTCCTCTCTCTCCTTCTCCCATCTTCTTCCCTCCCCCTCTCTCTTCCCTCCCTTTCACTCTCCCACCCTCCCTCTCTCTCTCCTTCTCTCACCCTCCCTCCCTCTCCTCTCCCTCCCTCTCTTTCTCTCCTCTCTCTCTCCCTCCCTTTCACTCTCCCACCCTGCCTCTCTCCTCTCCACCCTCTTCCCTCTCTCTCTCGCTCTCCCTTTCACCCTGCCACCCTCCCTTTCACTCTCTCTCGCTCTCCCTTTCACTCTCCCACCCTCCCTTTCACTCTCCCACCCTCCCTTCCCCTCTCTCTCCTTGTCCCACCCTCCCTATGCATAATCTCTTCTTCCACCTCATTTCTCTCTATCTCCCTCATTTCGTCACATGCATTTGCATAGCAGTGCATGTTAGTTTATTTTCTACATCTATATTTTTGTGTTTGCATGACAGGGGCTACTCTTTAGTATCCAATTGCATGTATGTGCCATTACAATGCATTGCATTGCATGGCATGGCATTGCATCTGGATGTTATTACATGTGTATGTTATTGTATGGTACTCCATGCCCTTTGCATAGGGTTGCATGTCATTGCATGCCTTTATTATCTAATTTTATGTTAATGCATGTATGTGCCATTACAATACATTGCATTGCACGGCATGGATTATTGCATTTAGATGTTATTACATGTGCATTTCATTACATGGTACTCCATGCCCTTTGCATAGTGTTGCATGTCATTGGCATAGTGTTGCATGTGATTTCATATCATTTGAAGCCTTTGCACGTGATGGCATATCATTGCATGTGAGCACAATTAACAAGGTGAATAATTTAAAGAATTATACATACAAGATAATTTCATTCTAGGCAAGATATCTACTATGCCTTGCATAAGAAGCAATGAAGAATGTAAATCTATTAAGGTCAATAATTTTTCAATTATGATTGAGATCATGGCCTAATTATTTGAGATGAACAGGGAGTGAGAGAGAGAGAGAGAGAGGTATAAGAACATGACGACACTACATCCTTAGGATCAAAAATACCACTTTCAATCATAGATAAAACCAAGTTCATTTACATACACCTTCCAAATACAACTCTTCTATCATAATTGTTATTCAAAACATACAATAAACTGAGAATTTGACATAATTAATCAACATAATTAATAAAAACAACAACAAACTGAAAAATTTGCCAAGGAAATTTAATACAAAAGACAAGGCAGTCTATAGTTGAGACCACTTTAAAAAAGGTTATTACATGGGCTACTTCAATCTAACATTGTTTAAAATTGAAAACATACCATAACTACCTATGGATCCTACACCTATACACATTTTTGGGATACTCTATTCTTTAACTCCTCCCGTAGGGGCTCCTTCGTCTCTTCGGCAATATACTCGTAACTTCGCCAAGTGTTGATGGCGCTTCTAATCTTCATGTTCCACATGAACAAATCTCCAGAATCAATAGGCTCATCTGCTAGCATCTGCATCCACAAATTGCAGGCCTCCATGATTCTGAGATGTTGTATCGCATCTCTACCCATTTTGTTGCATAAATCTTTACAAACCCTTTCTAGGGTTTCCTTCAGAGTATAGCTAGGGCCATTAGAAGAAGCCATTAGAGATGAACAAAGGTTAGTTGATGGTGGTGAGGGTTGTAAGGAAAAGAACAATAATGAGGGAGAGAAATACGATGAGAGGGAGAGGGAGGCAACAAGATATGGAAGTGAGGATTAGAGTAAGAGATAGGGGTCAAATTTATGGATACACAAAGCAAAAAGAAAAAAGGTACTATACATGGTTATCCACTAAATTTAGAAAAGTAGATGCATGGCTATCCACTTTATTTAAAAAAGTAGATGAATGGAATGAACATATTCAAGCCATTGACATATAACCATATTAATTGTCTTGCTGAAAAATTAAGAAAACAAAAAGTAAATACTAGATAATTGAGACAAAGGATATTTTATTATTTCAACATGAAGGATCTTTTTAAAACTACAATACAATGTCAACAGTTTTAGGTCCTTTTCACATTGTTCTCTTTTGCTAATGAACATTCTCATTAGGTCCCTCTTTTTAGAGTGGGTTGATGTAATAACATATTATGGTTCACATCTAACCTAAAGATATGCAAATATACAAAATAAAGGTGCTTGCATGCACAATATGGTCGTCCAAAATCTATCTTAATTTGAAAATCGGTAGATGTGCATGATGGATTCTTTCCCATAGTCACCCATATTTTTCATTGCGTACTAGTGATTCCTTAGTCTCAATTACAAACACTTCCATTTGCCCAACCTTAATGACCAAATGCTCAAAGACCGTAGCTGTACTTGAAATTATCAAGTCTATTCTCTTTGGTTGCCATATTTGATATGCCACTTATGTACCTTATCTACCGTTGGTCTACATCATTTGCTTCTTGACATTGTCCCTTTTGCAACACAAACCCACCAGCCTCCAATGCTCGAATCTCATCCACAATCAAGTTTATACCTCTTACCACTGCAGGTGATTGACAGATGGTGTTACATACTCTCCAAGTATGATCCACACTGCTATTACAAAGCCACATGAACTGATGCCTTTGTCCCCTAGACCATTCTCTCATACAATAGAAAGAAGGAGCTGGAACACCTTGCCCGTAGTTCTTGATGATCTTTTTGCACTTGCCATCTTGGCCACCTAGCCATCCTTGGAAAGTTACCTTGCTGTGTGTAGAGATGTTCGACATATAGCCCACATTGAATCATGTATGTTACCCTCCACAATTTCCTGTACCTCTACTTGGCAAGTTACCTTGTTGTGTGTAGAGATGTATATAGCCCACATTGAATCATGTATGTTACCCTCCTCAATTTCCTGTACCTTTGCTTTAGTTGTCTCTCTCTCTGCATTATTGTGTTGACCTTCTATAGCTAAAGAAATAGTTGGTGTGGAAAGTTGAATCTCCTACCTTGTTTCTTGCATTGCTAGTTTTCTATGACATACTTTGGATGATGTGATGAGTTATCTTCCTCAAGATTTATAACTGTGGGTTTTCGACGTCGGCTAAAAGTAATGTTATCACCAAAAAAATTTGGTTGCACATGCATTGGTGTGTGGTGTGCCACTCATTACTTCCCCCACCAATCTGCTAGGAGCTTTTGATGTTTTGGCCTTCTCCATCAACTTTGTTATTGTAGGGCCTACTCCATGATATTTACCTTGCATGAATTCATGCTTCTTTGTGGATTTCAAGAGGGAATTAATGAGGTCTAAAACAACTATATCATATAAAGAGATGGTTCCCCTGAAACCCTCTTCTGCTAACCAACTTGCATGTTTCATTTCTACTAGATTGGTGGTTCACATGTGCGGCACAAAAGCATCGTCGACATCCTACAATAGGGGATTAAGTTAATTGCAAGATCCAACCACATTTAGATGACATTAAACAAGCTGTGAAGGAGAGATATCTCAGACCCCTCTCATGAATCTATCAAGAGATGAACGAATTCTTTAGTCTCAAACAAGCAGCTCCATTTAGCCTTGGAAGAATACTACTCTAAGTTTATCACTCTCCGGAAGTATGCCCCATCCATGACTACCTCCCAGCAGGTGGCCCCGCTATTGCCAAGGCTTGAATGAGCCTTTGGATGCCCGACTCAAAGCAACTCAAAGCAATGGATGCCCGACTCAAAGCAATGAGGCCGAGTATATTGCAAGATGCTCTCATATGAGCCAAACCTCTTGTGAAGGAGCTGAAGTTGAGAGGGGTTGAGAAGTGAAAACATTGAGAATAGTAGAGAAAAACCATAAAATTACACTTTACCTCTTGTTTTTGCTTGCTTCTCTATCTTAGAAGAAGCCCCCAACCAATTAATTGGTTAATGTGTTGAAAGGAAATCTCCAAGGATGGTTGAAGAGAGAGAGAGGCTCCACTCTCTCCAAAAGTAGAGGATTTTTAAGGGCCACGCGGTCTCACACTCGGGGCCTCGCCCACCACGGATATCCGGACAAGAGACTAATCCATCAGTTCTTCCAAAACCGATCTCGGAAAAACTTCCCTTGCCTGGAAAGCACGGGCGATTCCTCCAAGATAACTTTTCTCTAACGTAGTCAAAAGTCTTGGGCCCATGAAGCCTGTTAAGAAGCTTGTCAATGACTTGATTTAGCCCCAATAATCAATGCAAAGACAAAGAGTGCCGTCCTTCTTCTTTTGGAAGAGAATGGGTGCTCCCCAAGGAGAGCTATTGATGCATACAAATCCTTACTCAATGAGTTGGGAAAGTTTCTCCTTGAACTCTATGGCTTCAGGGAGAGACATCTTATAGGGTGTTTTTAAGACAGGTTGAGCACCATGAATTAGCTAGATTTCATGATCAACTTCTCGAGGAGCTGGTAGCCCTGTAAGCTCATCAGGAAATATGTCAGAGAATTCTTAGAGCCAAGAGGGTTCTGATTCTTTACTAGGTTCAGCAGCTTTGTTAAGCTTAACTAGGAAAACTTGTTGTCCCTTTCCTTGACAAGATGTTTTTCTTTGGCTACCCTAGACTTGGGTTTACCTATCTTTCCCTGAACTAATACTACTTGGCCATGATAATTTTTAAAAGTGATACTCGCATGGTGGTTAAAGTGAATACTAGCATTATTTGTGATTGACCAGTCCATCCCAAGGATCCCATCATAAATACCTATACTGGTAAGACCCTAAAATGGTCATGATTTTGTTCACTACCCAATTCAAAATCAATGTTTCATATAGAGTGGTGAGATACTACTTCCTTTCCACTAGCTAGTTCTTCCACGGCCCTGATTTGCTTGGCCACTTTGAGGAAAGGATGTTGCTAGATTGGGGCAATTGGCATTAAAGTGTCCTGGCTCTCATTACATTGAAAACATACAAAGGGCCTCTCTAGAAGAAGCAGCATATGAGTGGGGAACAAAGGAGTTGGTTTGCCGACCTCGGTTGTAGTAGGGAGCATTTGCTAGGGCAAATAGTTAAGTTGACAATTCATATTCAAAATACAAGCTATTCTTTTTGAAAACCAAGAAAGTAATACTTATCCCTACAAGATGTTTCCTCTAATGGGGATATCTAGTATGCCACCAACTAAGCCAATAATCCATGGCTGGTAAGTTTGTATTAACAATGACTTTACCATTCATCCACCAAGATCTAATGTATGTATTTTAAAAGTGCCTCTTTCAATGCACAACACCACTGACGACATAGTCGCTTGTGCCTCTTTCAATGCACAACACCACTGACGACATAGTCGCTTGTGCTCTTCCTGAAAATTCCTAACTACATATTGTATTGTATGGATATTCAAGCTTTGTTCCCAATGAAAAACACACGAACACTCCCAACCTTCCAATATATTCTCTCTGGTCCATTATTATAGACTGTCCTAAGTGCCCTCCACTTGGCTCCAGCCTCATTAGCCCCCCATGAAGCCAAAAAATCTAGCTTAGAAAAGCCTTTTTGGACCACAACATTGTTAATCATCTCCCAGAAAAGCACTTGTGCCATTGTGTCCTCCTCTCTCAGATCACAAGTTGCAATTGTCATGAGCTCTTACAGGCTTCATGCCATCATACGACAATTGGAAAAGTACTAAAAACAAGATCAATTTTTTTAAGAACTTTACAAGACCAAAGTGTACCTTGGATCATATACATGTGCAGCCATTGTTGTCAATGCTTGCAAATTCCTGACGTGATTAAAAAAAACCCAAGCCTTCCTCAAATCCTTGTCTCCTATTTGGCACATATGGTTCACTAGATCTAAACCCGCGATGCAGGCCCTGTGGTTGATATTTTAAACACATTACACCGGTCTGACTCATCCAAAGCTTGCCCAAGAAAAGGACTACCATGGAAAAACTCAAAAGTGCATTGTCTCTTTAATTCTAGGATACTTGACTCTACTCCTTTCATTGAACCGTTGATCCTAGAAGCACGCAACATCCTCCTGAATCTACAAGAGAATTAGATACTCATTTTTAAAAAAATGATCGTTATAAATAATGCCATTAATACACAAAATCTAAATTTCGTTATACTATATAATAAATGCTTGCATAACTAACTCTCATTTAATGATTATTTCATAACTAACTCCTATATAATGATTATTCCAACTAACTCTCATATTATGATTGCATAACCTTTATATGTCTTCTGTGATCCCAATTTAAGCTATAACCTTTCTACCATCTCTTTTTATGATTCCATCAATTTTTATGTCAAGTAAAGAGTACATCCTTGTATTGTATAGTTCTTAAGAAACTGATTTTAACCCCAAGTAAAGATGTGCTTGGAAAGAGTGTGGGTAGTTTAGGCATTGCTTGGAAAGAGTGGGTAGTTTAGGCACAGCTTCCTAGTACTAAGGGTGACCCCCATCCCCCCGCCACCCACTTAAGGGCGACGGTCGCCCTTAGCGGGGGAGGTCTACCCACTAACTGCTGCGATGGTCGCCCTTAAGTGGGTGGGGGGTAGGGGTCGGCAACTAAGGGCGACCCCTCCCACCTACTAAGGGTGATGGTCGCCCTTAGAAGGTGGGGGGACGGGAGGGGGGATGGTTGCCCTTAGTTGGCGACCATCACCCTTAGTGGGGGACGCACGTGCCTTCCCCCCCTCCATTAAATGCTTGAGCCCACGTGGCAGCCCTCCCCCCCTCCTCCTGGCAGTGCGGCAACCACTCTCCCCCCTCCTAAAGCAAAATGCGGATGCCCCCTCTCCCCACCCCCCTAAAGAAAAACGCCCTCTTCCTCCCCCCTCCCTCCTAACAACAAAACATCCCCTCCCCTCCCTAAAAGCAAAACTCTCACCTCTCCCCCATAAAACGATATCCCCCTCTCCTTCTCTCTCATAGAATCTCTCCCTCCCTAAAACCTAAAAGGACAGCCTCTCCCTGTCTCTCTCTCACACACTCTCTTTCTCTCTCTCACTTAACTCCCCTTCTCTCCCTCACCAGCCCTTAACTCTCTCTCTCTCTCTCTCTCTCTCTCTCTCTCTCTCTCTCTCTCTCTCTCTCTATTCCTTTTCCTCTCCTCTCTTTTCTTCATTATTTCTTCTCTTTCCTTTCTTCTTCTTTGTTTCTTCCTTATTTCTCTTCTTTCAAAAGCCTAATTTTTTTAATTTAATCTTTTTTTCTCTATTTATATCGATCCCTCTATTTATATCTATTGCTTTTTTGCTCTATTTTTATCTTTTAGGACTCTTTCTTCCTTGTTTAATCTCCTTCTTCTCGTGCTACTTGTTCGTCCTCATGGCATCTCCCCAATTCCGAAGAGGAACACAAGTGTCCTTGATGTTTAGTGATACCAAGATATCTACTAGGACCGTTTTGCATGTAGACTCCACCGTGGATATTGTCTATGGAATTGGTTTGTCGCTTGGTCATGTTGGCGTGTTGATAGAAGATGTTGAAGTGGGAGAAGTTTCTGTTCCTTTTTCCCTCGAAGATGGCGATATCGACAAGTTAAATCAAACCAAAGGATACATCATTGTGTGGCCAGCCAGAGATTGTGTAAGTCTTATTTTATCTCTCTCCACCTTTCCAATTATGCTCTTTTTTAGTTATTTTTTTGAAAGCGATCTGTCTTGTATATGTCGATGTGCTCAGATTGTTACAAACATATTAAAGGGACCCCCACATCCAAAGTGTGCAAAACGTGTAAAGAGCACACCTGCCAAGTGTCAAGCAAAAATCTGAAAGGTGTTTTGGGTCTGTGTACATATGGAATGCATGGTGTGTGAAAAAACTTTGCCCTGAATGCCCTGGCAAATGTACAGGGGGCTGAATGGTTTTGCAGTGAGCTGGTACATGCGTGTTGTTTTTTTCAGAGCAGATGCTTGAGTTTGGAAGTTTTTTATTGCAGCAGTGTGGTGTGCGGGTGGTTACCAAATGTGGGGCACCGACTCATTCGGAAGAGAGGCCGCTTTTGGAGCATGGGGAGTGATTGTGTTTGGTAAGTTGATGCTGCTGATTCTGAGCTTGTGGGGCAGCTCTTGTTTTGGAAGGTCGTGGGCACGGCGTGTTAACCTGAAGTACAAGGAAAGGAGGAGCCATTGTAGTGTAGTGGCCATCATTGAGCTTTAAAAATAAATAAATAAAATAATACAAGTGGCCAACTTGGGAATAGCCATGTGGAAGCCTTCGTAGCTGCCAGCGCACCTTCTAGAAGGTGGTGGCGAAGACGTAAAGGAATGAGAGGGCCGCCGGGTAGAAAGAGAGACCGCCTTGCAGAGGCGCTGCAGCAGACGGGCGTGAAGAGGTTGAGTAGCCGCCTGGTGCTCGAAGGTTGCTCTGGAGTGCAGCTGCAGGTGCGAAGAAGGCGTGGTAGCCGCCTAGTGGATGGTGTGATCGCCTCAACAGTGATTGAGAGGTGGCTAGCGAGAGCGTGGAGCCGCAGTGACCAGAGAAGTGGCCAGGTTTTTTTTCTTTGTGCAGTTGGCGTAGCTGCAAGCGAAGGCAGCCACGCAGGTGTAGGGGTAGCAGCCGCCTTGGATTAAAGAGGTGCCGCCTCATTGTAGATGTGCTGGACGCCTGGCTGGGTGCTTGTGCAGACAGGTGCAGAGGGTAGGGGTCGCCCTGGTGATACTGGTGAGCAAGGTGGGAGAGCGTGAAGAGTGTGGCCACCTCTTTGGTGAAAAGGCCTGGCGGGTAAGCGTGCAGCCGGGCTGGGGATTCTGGACAGAGACCAGAAACAAAGGGCAGGTAGCCGCCTTGTGTACAGGGAAGTGGAGGCCGCCTTTGGACAGTAGGGAAGAGAGAGAAGTGGCCTGTGGTGACGGGAGAGACAGTGCAGGGGTGCTGGTCATGACAGCAGAGAAGCAGTGATCGGTTTTTGTTTGTGTTGGCTGCAGAGAGGTGCTGATGTGTGGGCTGGAGACAGGTGGGACTCGCCTACGACACTTGGCAGGTAGCAGCTGGACAAAGAATCAACGGGCTGCAGAGGAAGTTGAGGGTTGCTGGTGGGGCGCCCTCTGAAGAGAAACAGAGACCGGGAGACAGAGGCTTGGTTGTCAGACGCAAGGGTGAATTCCCTTGGCAGTAAATCCTAGCCAGAGTCCTGGTTTTTGGTGTAATTGCTGAGTTTGTTTGAAATGTGGATGGTGCTGTGTGTTTTGCTGAATGATCAGTTGTCTATCGTGTTTTTGAGCTGTATCTCTGGTGTGGGTGGGTGGTGAAGTGTGAGAAGTGTTCCAGCCGGTGGTTGGTGGTGCCCCCGTTCATGGTGTTTTATCAAAGTTTGGGAGGTGAAGGGCTATAGAGGCGTGGTCTTTCTTTCTTTTTTTCACCTCACATTCTTCTGGTGCCCCCACTGAGGAGAGCTCAGGTGTATTTCTCTTACGAGGGTGTATGCCCTAGAGTAAGAGATTGAAGGAAGGTGTTTCCAGTTTTTTTCTTTGGTCTGAAGGTGAAGCTTGGGGATAAAAAATGATGTCGTATCCGGAGTTTTTTGGTGGTTCTAATGAAGATGTAGCAGATTTTCTTGAGAGGTTCGAGGTTGCGTGCATTAGCAACCTTGTTGATAATGAAGAGCAGGTGTTGAAACTTTTGAGGATCTTTTTGAAGAGTGATGCTAGAGATTGGCTCAAAGGTTTTGAAGCAAAGGAAGCTAAGGCTGTACCACCTAGTGTTTTGACATTAGACAGGTTGACAGAGGCCCTTTTGGAGCGGTTCCAGCGAGTTGAAGACTCGAGTGTGCTATGGCAGGAACTCAATGATTTGCAACAGGGACAAGGACAAAACGTGGATGATTTTTTGCATGTGTTCATAGGGTTGTGGGATCGATGGTGCTTTTCTTTGCAGAGTGAGGCTCCCCCGATGTTTGTGAAGAAAGGATTGTTTGTAAGTGGTTTGCTTCCTGCGTTGAAAGTCAAGGTCGAAGGGAAGAAACCCAAAACGTTTGAGGATGTTGTGCAGATTGCAAGGGACAAGGAGTGGAAGATGAAGAAGATGGCAGAGCTCGGTATGCATTCAGAGGGTGTGCATGAGGATCTCTTTAATGCTGGAAAGGATGCCAAATGTTTTTTGCTGGAAGGAATGCCTTCAAGGCCAAAGTAGGTGAATAAATGTATGCTTGATAAGCCGTCAGGGTTCTTTTCGTGGTTGAAAGGGTGTCCGAATGAGGATTCCATACAGGTTAAAAAGCCAAAGCAAAAGGAGTGCTTTGACAGGTCTTGAAGAGAAGCCATTGTTCTTGGAAAGCGGGGTTGACGAAGACGTTATTATGCCGAATGAAGAGATGGAGGTGCCAATTTGTGTAGAGGAAGAGATGTCCTTGCAATCGTATGTCGATGCTGTTGTGGAAAGTGATTTGGAATGCTCTTTTGGTGATGACTTGATTGTGGCTGCGGATGTTGAACATATGTGTGATGACACACCCATGTGGGAGGATAAGCAGGTTCTTTTGGCCAACGAAAAAGATGCTTTTTATAATGATATTTGTTTTGATGATTCTTCTATACAAACCATTACCAAGGAGGATAGGGTAGAGAGCTTTTCACTTGAGGATGATGATGTGAGTGTTTATATGTGTGGACAAGATGTGGACCATGAGCTGATTTCTTTGAAGAATGAAGAGGAGCAGGTCATTGCGGACTTCTTGGATGAGCATGTTTATGATTGTGAGAATGTGATTGATGCTGTGGATGTTCCCTTGTCTGCTGATGAGCCAAGTGATATGGATCTTATACATGAAGATGAAACCTGGATGGGCATAGACAAGAATGTTATGGATGATTGCTTTGATGTGACTTTGGACAGGAAAGATGATGCTCCCTTGTATGCTTTGGTTAGAGGATGGTGTTCACAAGTGGTCTTGAATTTGATGATGAGTGCTGCCATACAACAGGTTAGACAGATGAGTCTATGCATTGTGGGTTATCACTTATGTGATGCTTTGAAGCAGGAATCGACCAAAGTTTTGGATAAAGAGGACAGGATGTGTGATGAGGATGTTACAAAGGGGTTTTTAGCTGCTATGGGTGAGAATGGTGTGGTGATAAAGGAGAAGCTTTCAATGAAAAAGATGGATATATGGTCAAAACAGGTACTCTTGGATGTTAAAGTTGAATGGTGGTCTATGCGTTTTGGACATGGTTTGCATGCAGATGTTGAGGGTGCTTATCTTCTCAAGTGGTGGCAGTGTATTGATCAGTCCTTGTTCTTTCAAGAGCCTTTATGCTGGCATGGTGAATTTAAAAGGATGCTCTTTGACCCAGGTGGGTGGATGTGGTATGCTATGATGTTAAGTTGGGTGATACAACTTTGGCCGTTTGATCCAGGAATATGAATGCAAGTTCTTGTTTGCTGCTGAGCATGAATGCTCTAGCAGGCTGGGGGGTTGGCAAAGTATGTCAGGCAAAAATCTAAAAGGTGTTTTGGGTCTGTGTACATATGGTGTGTGAAAAAACTTTGCCCTGAATGCCCTGGCAAATGTACAGGCTGAATGGTTTTGCAGTGAGCTGGTACATGCGTGTTGTTTTTTTCGGAGCAGATGCTTGAGTTTGGAAGTTTTTTATTGCAACAGTGTGGTGTGCGGGTGATTACCAAATGCGGGGCACCGACTCATTCGAAAGAGAGGCCGCTTTTGGAGCATGGGGAATGATCATGTTTGGTAAGTTGATGCTGCTGATTCTGAGCTTGTGGACAGCTCTTGTTTTGGAAGGTCGTGGGCGCGGCGTGTTAACCTGAAGTACAAGGAAAGGAGGAGCCATTGTAGTGTGATGGCCATCATTGAGCTTTAAAAATAAATAAAAATAATAATACAAGTGGCCAACTTGGGAATAGCCATGTGGAAGCTATCGTAGCTGCCAGCGCACCATCTAGAAGGTGGTGGTGAAGACGTAAAGGAATGAGAGGGCCGCCGGGTAGAAAGAGAGACAGCCTTCTTGTAGAGGCGCTGAAGCAGATGGGCGTGAAGAGGTTGAGTAGCCGCCTGGTGCTCGAAGGTCGCTCTGGAGTACAGCTGCAGGTGCGAAGAAGGCGTGGTAGCCACCTGGTGTGGATGGTGTGATCGCCTCGACAGTGATTGAGAGGTGGCTAGCGAGAGTGTGGAGCCACAGTGACCAGAGAAGTGGCCAGGTTTTTTTTCTTTGTGCGGTTGGCGTAGCCGCAAGCGACGGCAGCCGCGCAAGTGTAGGGGTAGCAGCTGCCTTGGGTTAAAGGGGTGCCACCTCATTGTAGATGTGCTGGATGCCTGGCTAGGTGCTTGTGCAGACAGGCACAGAGGGTAGGGGTCGCCCTAGTGATACTGGTGAGCAAGGTGGGAGAGCGTGAAGAGTGTGGCCGCCTCTCTGGTGAAAAAGGCTGGCAGGTAAGCGTGCAGTCGAGCTGGGGATTCTGCAAACAGAGACCAGAAAAAAAGGGCAGGTAGCCGCCTTGTGTACAGGGAAGTGGAGGCCGCCTTAGGGAAGAGAGAGAAGTGGCCCGTGGTGACGGGAGAGACAGTGCGGGGGTGCTGGTCGTGACAGCAGAGAAGCAGTGGTCGGTTTTTGTTTGTGTTGGCTGCAGAGAGGTGCTGAGACTCGCCTATGACACTTGGCAGGTAGCAGCTGGACAAAGAATCGACGAGCTACAGAGGAAGTTGAGGGTTGCTGGTGGGGCGCCCTCTGAAGAGAAACAGAGACCGGGAGACAGGGGCTTGGTTGTCAAACGCAAGGGTGAATTCCCTTGGAAGTAAATCCTGGCCAGAGTCCTGGTTTTTGGTGTAATTGCTGAGTTTGTTTGAAATGTGGATGGTGCTGTGTGTTTTGCTGAATGATCAGTTGTCTATCGTGTTTTTGAGCTGTATCTCTGGTGTGTGGTCTTTCTTTCTTTTTTTCACCTCACACCAAGCAAGCAAGCCAAGAAGTGAAGTACCAAGAAGAGGAAGAAAGTATAGGAGGAAGATGATGATTGGAGTCCTCCTCGAAGAAATCTAAGTCAAGTTGCTAGTCTTCAAAGAAAGGTGCTTCTTCATCAATCATTAAAGAAACTAAGGAAATAGGAGAGGTGGACGAGGGAATTGAAAAAGAAGGTAAGAATGAAGAGGATTTCATGGTGACTCATGCAACTTGTCTGTTGCGATTTAGAACTCCTATAAGACAATCTTAACAGAGTGAAGGTAATTTTTAACCACTTTTTATCAAATCTTACATAAGGTATCTTTTAGATTACCAAGCATACCGTGTGTGTGTGTGTGTGTGTGTGTGTGTGTGTGTGTGTGTGTGTGTGTGTGTGTGCATTGTAGGTGGTGAAATCCACTCCTTTGCCACCTATTCCCTTGTGCATACTTGTGCCTAATCCCTTTATCGAAGAGTGCAGTTTAGGTACAAGAAGCTAGCAAGGAATTTTATACGAATGGCTATGTTGCCGACATAGATGGAGGTTCATTTGCTCCATCTCCTCATCCCATAATCCTGTTAGAGAAGTGACTCAAGATGATGTTATTACATGGGATGACATCTGACAATTTAAAAATGAGGAGTTCAAGAATATGATCAAAGACACAAAGTGAAAATTCATAAGAAAAAAGATGTATGTATAGGACAACAATCATCGAGTTATGGCATGGATGGAGGAGATTAATAAATGTGAGTCTACTTAAATTGCCTACTTTTTTGAATGCGGTCTTTTGTTTTATAAAATAGTTTTGGAACTAATTAGATTTGCACTATCTAACTGTAGCATTCAAGAATGTTACATCAAGACATCCTTGTGTTCATGCTATCCTTATTGAATTCAATGAGAATAGCGAGGGGGAGGTTCTCACAATGATAGCTCGCTTAAACAGGTAAGATAATATATGTTTTAAGACTCTTTAAATTAGGAATATTTGACATACTATGTTTCAATCTTTCAACATAACCTTAAATTTTATTGCCATATAGGATGAATGAAGTGGGTTATGTTTCTTCTTCCTTTATGGATGAAGTGTGCCTCATTAGGACGGGGGCTAGCAAACAAAGAAACAATTATGAAGCACACTAGAGAACAAGGCATGGATGGACAAGCATGCCCCGATACATTTAAAAAAAGGCCGCCCATCCTAGTATAACTCCGAGCTTTTGGAACTTTCCCAAATAGTATTCCAGGTAAACCTTCAATCTTTAGACACTTGCAATATATGATTAACACTTGCATATCATCCACTAATGTTGTAATTTGTGAATAATAGGATGAGTACCTTGTAGCCACCCGAGATATTTACCCCCTAGTAGATAGTTTGCTTGCACAAGAGTTTGAAGAGAAATGGAGAACGGCAGTTTACAAAGATGAAATAAAGTGGAGGCATGCTACAAGGCAGCTAGCGGTGATTGCAAACCCTAGCACAATGGGAAGGTTTCTTTGAGTAAGAAATCCTACACTATTTCCTCTGTCTATTTCATAGGCAACAACATTTTATGATTTTAATATTGTAGTTTAATTTTGGTGTTGTGTTGTAGATGACTAGTGCAAGTTAATTGGGACAAGAAACCAGATTGTTTGTTGATAGAGGATAGGCTATACAGGTTGGTAGGTAGCTCGTTTGCCAAATGACAACAAAGCACAAATTTTGGATATTTTGATTGATGGCAATTTGCAGAGGCTGAAGGATTCACAAATCCCTAAAAGTATGTAATAATTACTTTTCCTATCTTCTTGATATTTACAAAGTACTCTATTTTGTTTGAATAACAATTTCAATGGCAACACAGCAAATGTAAGTTTATTCAGGGATTGGCTTTGAAGAGAAGTCATATGGCATGAGATTGGAATACAGGGTGTAGTCGTCCTTGCAGAAATATCAAAAAAGTACAAGATAATTTTTCTAGATACATTCGTGGAGGACCTTGCTAATCTTAAGAGACTGTATTTTGGGAAGCTGTTCGAGTAAATGGTGGGATCCCTAAAGAAACAAGGTGTGGTAGCCTCAAACCCTGTTGTCGTCAAGGCTACCAAGCGTGCTGTGTTCAAGTGTGTAACATTCTAAAAAGCATACTTACTACTTGGTTGTACTGTTATATTTGTAAACTGAATGGATATAATAATGTGTAGATGGATATAATAATGTGTAGATGGATTTGTAAGTGCCATGCGGAGAGATCTATTGCATATGTGCCTACAATCTTAAAAGAATGGCACAATCCAAAACATGAGAGCACTATGTATACACAACAGCAACTTTGAGACGTTTGGGATGCAGGGATATATAAGAGATGCCCATTGTTCCTTGACTTTCCAAAGTAGAAAATTTCCCAAGAGTGAGAAGGAGATGTATACTCGGGCTTGTAAAGCGAAGAAATCAACCATGATATGAACTATACAATTAGATATTTCACTTTATTTTAAATATTTTTTCTTATATCTTTTCGAATCGTGAATTCTATTATGAAGCCTAGAAGTCTAGGTGACAAATCACATGTTCAAGGCAAGGGAAAAGGTCTTATGAAAGATGAAGGGGATGATGAAGATGAAGAGGATGATGATGAAGAAGGGGGAAAAAAGCCAAAAAAGATGCAACGAAGGGAAAGGGAAAAGGAAAGTCGCTATAAGAAGAGGATGACTTTGATACCTCTCCATCAGAATATGGCAACAGCTATTCCGCGCAAGATCGAGGCAACCCCAAAAGTTGAAGAAGTTGGTCATGCAACAATATAGGCAGGCCATTCTTTTACTTGTGGTTCATTGGTATTATTGTTACATTATTTGGATACTAACATAGATTAAGTTATGGATTCAAATAAGTTTGGCAAGAGGTGAAGCACCAAATGCACCATTGCGACCATTTAATCCATCTAGCCTAGGTGACCTGACTCCAATCTAAATGAATTTGCCAGGTATGATTTTATTAATTGGTAATGATATTGTAAAGAATTTGTGTGGTGCATGGACTTACAAAATGTATGCTTTATAGGAGTGTCTCGTCGTACCACGACAGTAGTCCTCAGTGCTCCGAGCAAACATCAAAGTGCTAGTTCCTCTATTGTTATAGAAGCCTCATTGTTAACAGGTGTAGTGATCAATTGTGACCACATGTGAAAAGATTGTAAAGGTGTGTATTTTATATCATGTAATAACAATTGATATAACTCTACTCAACATGGTGTGGTAGGATATCATTCTACAAAGATGATGGCATGTGTTGGGGATCCTTTGAAGATAGGCCATGCTTTTCTAAACCAAAAGTGTCCACCAGAGCTAGAACATGTCTTTAATATGTTGTAGAAGATCAACATGGGAGATAGGACCATTACTATTAAAGGTGTCAATATAAGCACAACATGTGATTGAATTGTAGTGAGATTGCCCACAGGAGGTTCTGTTTATGGCTACCTCGATGACATTGTCCCACCATGGAATCTTTTCACATGTGAGTGATGAGATGATTTTCCCTTCATTAAGACCTTATGTGTTGTTGTGCATATGTTGCGTGTATGTCATGCTTATGTTTTTTTGTGTATGTCATTATGATGCCATGTAGATGGAGAGGAGCATGCATTGCTTCATATTTGTGAGACCATCTTAGATGACAATGGCTCTATTATTGTTATCGTAATGTGTTTCAAGTGGCAACCATTATAGCTCACGTCAAGCACTCTGCCTTCTCCTTAGACACCCTGGTGAATGTGTGATGTACAACGCAGATTAAAAGGGCCTTTGGACAAGAGGTAAGCAACACTAACCAAAGAGGTTTCCATTGAGCATCACTTTTTGCTATAAAAAATCATCTCATTCTCTTGTGCAAATACATACCCTTGTTGCTACTACCTTCATGAGCATAGTTGGACAAAACCATACACAACCTTTCTCACCTGATTATATCATTGGTCCTTGCAACATGATGCACTGGGGAGGATGCCCAGTGATGGGACAGAATGACGAGGTATGGAGTTAACTCTTCATGTGCTCCAAAATAAGGGCCTTACATTTTTTGGTGGAATTAGGAGATGTTTTCTTTGCAGGTGGATCTCAATGTGGATATGACTTTTGGGATAGCTTGTTAAGATGTCATGTAAAGCAAGGGCAAGTGTTAGTAAAGCTTTATGCTGGATGTGGAGATTGTGTTGTGGTAGCATAAAAAATAGGCATGAACATTGTTTGTATTGATCCCAAAGAGGATGTAGTGGAGAGTGTCTTGATGAAGATTTCATTTGTAGTGTAGTAAACATATTTATTTATGAATATTCAAGTAACTGGGTCATGTGTCCACACATGGAAACCTGGGTTCCTATGGCCAATTGTATGCTACTAAGATTGTATACTACTAAGATTGTCACAATGTATGGCAACCTTTCTCTCCACATGCAACCCCAAATCAGCACAAGTAGCTTGCGTAACCAAGCTACCTCAGACTCTGCCACTACAGCTCCTCTGTTAACTACCTCTATACTCGACAAGGCAACTATGGGCTTCTTCTTGCTACTCCATGTCACAGCAGCACTCTCTAATGAAAACATAAATCCACTGGTAGATATCTCTTGTATGAGATGCTACTTGCCCAATCTGCATCTGCGTATCTATATAGCTCTAATGGTACACCTGCTGCATAAATCAATGCATAATTAACAGTGGCCCTCAAATACCTAGGTGTGCATCACACATTGTCAAAATGTGGTTTACGTGAAACCTGCATAAATTGGCTCTCTAAGCCAACAGTGTAACTCAACAAATCCAGCCTGCTGATCGTGACATAGATCAAACAACCCGCAATCTTCTTGTACATAGCGGAGTCCTCCAACACAAAACCTGCATCCGCATTGAGCTTGCCATTTTGATCTAATGGCACCTGAGATTGGCTTACAACCAGCCATCCCATACTTGGACACCATATCCAATGCATACTATCTTTGTGAGCTAAATACCATAAGGTGTGCGAATGACCTCAATGCCCAAAAAGTAGCATAGATCTTCCAAATCCTTCATATCAAACTTCCTTTTGAGAAGAATTTTGACATGCTCAATCTCTTCCAAGTTGTCACCCCCAACAATAAGATCGTCTACATAGATAGTGATGATCACAATACCCTTATCACTCTGGCGCACATACAAAGAGTCATTTGCATATGCCATATGAAAACCAATAGTGATAAGACACTTAGCAATCTTGTCATGCCATGCTCATGGAGATTGCTTCAGTCCATACAAGGCCTTACGAAGCTTACATACATACTCTAGGTGACCTGTATCCTCAAAAACCAGGTGGCTGATCCATATACACTTCTTCTTTGCAAGTCATCATGCAAGAACACATTTTTTACATCCATCTGATGTAAAAACTAGCCTTTAGTTTCCATCGCAATTATAGCTCTCACAATTGCCATCTTTGCAAACTGGGGCAAACGTCTCCTCATAATCAATCCCATGTGTTTGCACATATCCTTTGGCTACCAATCTAGGCTTGTACCTGCTTATGCTACCGTCACCGTTATGTTTCACTTTACACACCCACGTGAAGGAAATGGCACCAAATCCCAAGTCTCATTTCCATACAATGCATCCATCTCCTCATCCATAGCTTTCTCACAATACACATTTCCAATAGCCTCATCAAAACATGTGGGCTCTACAACTTGCACAACTTTTGCCATGTAAGAATAGTGATGTGCCATATAACCATCGTAAGTCAACCTTTGCACAAGGTTTTTGATTCTTCCAGATCTTTGTAGCTTTGCATTCATGGATTCCAAAGCCTTCTTTACACCATGTGTCCTCATTGTTGTTGGAATCCTAAGCTCCTCATCAAGGCTCGTCTCCGAGTCACTAGACTCTCCATTAACAAGAGAATGCCCTGTAGAAATATCAGGCATATACCAAGGGACTCAACCACTTTCTCTTTGCCTTTATGTGATGTACCAACTACATTTCCAAGACTGGTATTATGACGTAGCCTGCCACTTCATGGTCTATCAACAGAATCGCTGCATGAGGACTCTCCTAGTCCACTCAAGAACTATGATTGCTGACTTGCATTCTGTACAACCACATTTCCACTTACATCAGCCCCAATAACATCATCTTTTTTAGTAGCATACTAGCTACTCATCTCATCAAATAAAACATCCCTACTTACCCTCAATTTACGTGTAGCAGGATTATAACATCTATATCCCTTTTGCTCAAGGAAATACCCAATAAACACACATTTTTCTACCTTTGGATCTAGCTTAGTATATGCAACTCATCTGGCACATGCACATATGTAATACATCCAAAAACTTTCAAGTGAGACAAATCAGGTTTCTTGCCAGTAAACTTCTCCTTTGGTATTACATTATGTATGGCTACAGTAGGAGTCCTATTCATGATAATAGATATGCATCATATTCTTCTCTGCGCTATCAATGCTCATGCTATCTCTACAATGTGCCTGTTTTTTTGCTCAGCGAATCCATTTTGTTTTGCAGAGTGTATCTACATGTAAACTATCTTTGAATGCCATTCTTCTGCAAGAAATTAGAGAACTCATTAGAGAAGTATTCTCCCCCCCCCCCATCTGACCTTTGGCACTTCACATGCTTTCATGTCTGATTTTCAGCCATCACTCTGAAATTATGAAAATAAGTGAAAACTTCACTATTCTCCTTCATGAAATACATCCATCAATGAATGTTACATAGTACCTGTAGCCACCCATAGACATAGTCTTTGTAAGACCCCATACATCTGAATGCACAACATCTAGTACATTTTTGCTCACATTTATGTCATGTGGAAATACATGATTTATTTACTTTCCAAATTGACATGCTTCACATACTTTCTGTATACCTTCAACCTTAAACTTAGGTAGCCCTGTCACAATTTCGTTAGTCTACATAGACTTAATTCTTTGCACATTTACATGCCCAATTCTCTTATGCCAAATGTATGTATCTGCAAACAAATCTTGAACCATTTGCAAACATTGTAGCACTTAGCATATTTATATTCATAAACATTTTTGTTGCCTTTTGCAACCAACCTGCACTTATCTTTAAAGTCTTCTACATAACAACCATGAGGGTTAAACTGCACCTGCAAATCTTGCTCAATCATTTGGCCAACATAAATTAGATTCTTTGTAATGTTTGGAACATGAAGTACATCTGCAAGGTCTTCACCTTATCATCCTGCATAGACAATGGCACATCTCCAACATGGGCAATTGGATGAGCAGTGTCATCCCTTGTTTTAACAAAACCTGGTCTTTCAAGACTCTTCATTTCCTTGAACCACTCACCACCATGACTTTTCATGTGGTTCGAAGCACCTAAACCAACATACCATACATCATCCTTACATGTTGCTACATTATTTTCAGACACAGAATTAACTACATGTTGCATAATAAATAACCTCTCATTATCCTCATTATTTCTACTAGAGGACGCATAGTTATTTTGCTACACTTTTCCATTTCGCATGTCATTTTGCTTCTTATAGCAATATTCTAAGTGAGACCATTATACCATGATGTTTGATATTATAAGTGAGACCACTTAATATACTGATGACCTAGCAGACCATTGTACCATGATGGTGGTTAATATTATAAGTGAGACCACTTAATACCATGATGGTCGATATTATAAGTGTGACCATTGTACCATGATGGTTGATATTATAAGTGATACCACTTAATACTGAAGACCCAACAAACCATTATACCATGATTTTTGGTGACCATTGTCCATGATGGTTGATATTATAAGTGAGACCAATTAATATACCAGTGGTGACAACTCGGCATTAAGTGAGACCAATTAATATACCAGTGATATTATAAGTGAGACCAGTTAATATACCAGTGACAACTCGACATTAATGGGACCACTTAGTATTGGTGATTGGTTGGTATCGTAAGTAATACCACTTAATAATGATGCAGACTCGGTATTATTGTTATATGTATTTAGGGCCAAGTATTACAGGTGATCATCGTGTTATATACTGAGCTGGTGTATTATTGGCGTTTGTGTTTATGCTTGTTTATATTATCATGTCAAGATTAATAGTGTGGATTCCAATTGATTATTTTAATAAGTCTATAAGATAGGTAATGATTGAGGTGTGCTACATTGATGATGGTTGGTACTTACATAGTGCTTGAACACCCACTATGGTGTTTGTTAAACCACTTCACTAGTTAACATGATTTCACCTGCTCGACATATCGTAAGGCCTACCATAAGGAACTTTTCCATCTTACTTGTATGTAACAAAAGCCCAATTCTTGTCCCAAGCTTAATGACAAATGAGAAAGTGATATACTTCATGTACATAGTTACTTAAGACTAGAACTAGTGTCAATGGACTATGTTTTAAGTTTTATCTAGCCTAGTGTGAAAGCTAGTCATTTGTATGTAAGTCATTTTTTACATTAAATTGATACACATTCATTCCCTTGCAATAGAATAATACTTGTGAGCTCCTCACTCTCCCTTAGTTTCTTGCTTTCTTATATTGTGTTGGATTCTTGCATGCTAGATGGTTTCTTGCTTGAATAGGTTGATTGTAGGCTTCTCTCTTTCATACTTCTTTCAAACCTTTAGAGGATCTCAGTCCAATGAAAATGCTTGGATTTCTTTAGGAGTTGAGTCTATAATGTAAGTAAAATTCTTGGTGAACATCCTATAGTAGCTAAATAAATTCTAACTCATATATATCATGTGGTCTAGGTTAAGTGCGACGATACTCTCAATATTCTTTGGATTAACTTGGACTCCCTCAACTAAAACAATGTGGCCAAAGTTTCCAATCCTATCTTGGAAGAAACTAGAGTTGGTTGAGATAAATGCTTTTTCATGTTCTTGAATGTTCCAACTAAAGACAAATATATCGTCAAAGGAAAGGGATAAGTTCTTGTAGTACTTAGAGGGACAAGTGCTTGTAGTGATTAGAGGCCGTTTTAATTTCAATTTAGAGGCGTTTGGATTCTTTTAAATCTAGCTCTTTTTGCACTCCAAATCCTTTTATAAAGGAGACAAATTTTCTTATAAAAATATACTTGGGATGCCATAGGTTCTTTTAAATCCAGCTCTTTTAAATCCAGCTCTTTTAAATCCAGCTCTTTTCTATGCTCCAAATCCTTTTATCAAGGAGATAACTTTTCTTATAAAAAATATACCTAGGGTTGCTATGGAAAAATCCATTCACCCTCTGATATTCAAAAGGGCGACCTCGATTGCAGCAATCTTGACATTAGTGATTGTAGTATCTTTTGTATTTGAAGGTGAAAAGACTGACTTCTATTACTACTATTGGCCTCTTTTCTTCTTTGACTCCATGTCTCCATGGAGTTCAACATTGGCCATGATATTTTTTGCAAAATATACCCAATCCATAGTGAACGTGGACTTATTGACTATTATCTTTATGAGTATTACATCTCTCCTATGCAAATGTCTTTTCTAGTGCTTTTTGTTGTGACGCATCCTTGGTGGTGCATTCTGATATACTTTGTAATGCTGTGCCAGGAGAATAAACTCTTGATAAAACTCTTTATAGACATAATAAATCTTTATTTTTTTCTCTTTCCATAGTTTGGAGCAAGTAAAAATGACTCTCAATCATCCTCATTGTTGATGTCATGCTCACCTTGAATAAGTTGTAGATTAGGTTGCTCAAGGCATACTCAAATCAATTAAACTCACTTGCATGATGATAGAACCTTGTTTGCAAAGGTGGATAGACAATCATCCCTAATATTCAAGAAGTTCTATTAGTGGACTATTACTTCCTTGATTTCTTTCATTGTAATTGAGCAAGCAGGGGATAAGGGACAAGGCTACACGGATGAGAGGAGAACAAGCGGGGGTAAGTGAATAAGGAACATGGATGAGACGGGAACAAGCAGGGAGGTAAGTAGGTAAGGGACAAGGTTGCAAGGAGAAATCTACGAACTTCTTATTTTCAAGGTAGGAGAGCCATGAGAAAATGTGTAGAGAATACGAGAGTATCGATTCCACATGTGTGACATACAATGGAGATGAGGAATGTCTTTTTAAAATTTGCAATCATTTGTTGACATGCAAGTGCATTGATTATTGACATGTGTATATACTATATTTTTTTAAATTTTATACAATTTACCTTTGGACTTAATTTTATATCATTTATCTTTAGAGTTAAAAAGTGCTTTGTATCTTCCATCTACAATGTGCTTAAAAGGATAAAAATCAGGCCACCTTATCATTCTCCCACTGGCTTATTTTGATTGGTTCCTTTTTTGGATTTTACTCAGTATTGTGTTTAATATGAGACCTCTTTTTTTTTAAGTCCACATGTATTAAAAAGATGGGGAATGTATTTTTAAAATTTGCAGCCATTTAAGTTAAGAGGGTCTCCTTTTTGTAAGCTACTATGTAAAAGGTGGAAAAAGGGCTTGATCTTGATGACTTGGGATGGGGGATGCAGAGTAAGGTAACTCCATGCTTAGCTTGGGGATTTGGTGGACACACAAATTCAATCCTTCCCTCGGTCTACTGACACCACCTCTGCAAGGAAGTTGAACAATAAAGAATTAAAAAGACTAAATGACTATTGGGAATGGGAATGGGAGGTTGGGTGGAAGGATCTGGATGAATTAACCTAGGAGTTTCATTTTACTAGAAGGGAGAGAGACTTGATGGCCCTAGTGGTTGATCAGCTACAAAAGGGGTGGTGTTCCACTGCTGTTGATGAGACTTGATGGATTAAGGATTGGACTTGGATTAATAAGGTTAAGCTAGCAAATGGCAAAACAAGAGAACTATATACATAGTTGGGAATGGGAGAGAGCAATGTTGCATACTGCAATAAGATATGGAGAGTGTGTTGGGGATCTAATAATTGGAAAAAGAGGTGGAAGTTGTTATGGCAGAGTCAGATGCCCCAGAAAGTTTTCGATTTTTTTGTGGAGGGTCTGTATGTGGGCACTAACCATTGGATCTAAATTGCTTCACAAAAACTTCACTAATGGAAGCTTCCCCAGATGTAAAACTACACTGGAGGATGGTAAACATGCCTTTTGGAATTGTCCAGCCATTAGAGGTGCTTGGGGTATGATTGGCAAATAGGTTGGGCAAGGTTTAGGAATTCATAGCTACACGAGGGGGGGGATTGGTTACTTGGAAAATGGGCATTCAATGATGAAGCGACAGGGTTAATATTCAACATAATCAAAGCATGTTGTTTGTGGGAAATCTGGATTACTAGAAATGCTATTTTTTTTCAAAATGCTTCTCTGGTTGGTATTGATGTGACAGATGTAATGCAAAAATGTATTTGTATGTGTTGGTCTATGATTAATGTGAATAAACTGAGAAATGAGGGCTTGGATCACTTTCTAATGAAGTTGCAGTTGAGCATCCCCTGACTCGTGCCTTATTCTGGGGGGGAATCTCAAACATACTGGGGTTTTCCTAACCCATGATTCATTCTTGTAGGTGTATGACACTGAAGGAGACAAAATCAGATTGCCTAGGTTTGGTCATAGGACCAGAAGTGGTATCACAAAGAGAAACAAATTGATCACACTTTTGTAGCATTCATAGATAATCCAATTGGGACCAGGCCCACAGTAAAAATATGATCTAAGAAAGGGGACATTTTAGAAAGACAGACCCCATGGGGGTGTATACGAAGGCCATGATGGAAGCTTGCATATTACAGCGTTATCAAATTTCATGGGGGCAATCTAGTTTTTTGTTGGAAGATGAGAGATGGGCTTTATTTTGTAATCTGTTAAATGAAATAAAGAGTGAAAAGTAGGATTGGTTTGGGTAATTCTCTGATGTAAACAACTTATTGGTGTATTTGGCTTTTTCTAGTAAATATATACATTTACTATTGGTCCCAATAATAATAATAATTTTGCAGCCATTTAGGGGAGGCGGTGTTCGATGTGCAAGTGCATTGATTATTGACAAATACTATTTTTTAAATTTTGTATAATTAATCTTTAGAATTCAAGAGTGTTTTACAGTGTTTTGTATCTCTTCTTTGGAATTAAAAAGTGTTTGGTATCTCTTCTATAAGCATAGAAAGGAGGCCATCTTAGTATTCTTCCACCCTGGTTTTCCTTTTTAAAAGAGATTTTACTCAGTATTGTGTTTAGAGCTCTCCTTTTCCCAAAGTTCAAATGTATTCACAGTATAAAAATTAATCCTTTGACGATTAGGGGGCCACAATGAGTTAAAAAAAGAATTCTTTTAATTAATTTTGTGGAAGCCTAAGATTTTCAAGCACTATTAATTATAATGTGGTCTATTAAACATTGCAACTGTTCGTTGTTGCGAATGCTGCATGTGTTGTAACTAACTGGCAATCACCGTCGTTAACTGCATCATCGTCCGACGGAGCAAACGACCATCTCGCCTACATTACATCATCATCGTGCGGGGTTCAACATGAGTCCACACGCTGCCATTGCAAAAACAGACTGAATTACACTCAAGAATAGCTGGAGGAGAGCCTATTGTCCGGTATACTACTGGAGGAAGGACTTGATGTTCTATAACTAAAATGCCATCAAAAGGTGCGGAAAAAGGCTGCAAAATCACGCCCATGCCTTAAACAAAGTGCAGGAGCAAAAGCCCTTGCAGTAAAGAAGAAATGTTATGATTCAAGAAGCTCCAAGCTCCAGCAAACGATGACCTCGCCTGCAAACCACCAGTGCGAAACCCCTACATTACATCATCAAGGTAGGGTATAATCAAGCATCCACAATGATAATTAATTTGCGCTTAATTATCATTGTTTTGCATCGTTGATGGTAGCAACGAAATAATTTTCTTAAATTAATCAGTGTATTCTAATCAAAAGAATTTTTATAAAATTAAAGCTATTTTCCTAACTGTAGGCATTTCGACATCTCGCTCTTTCTATTTTCTGTCTATCGTTGGCCCGAGAAATTCTAACATTTTTGACAGAGCCCTCATGTTTTGAAAGTTCCACTTAAGACATCCTCTTGGTAATGACTTCTTAGGAACAGTGCATAAAATGATTAAAACTAAAAAATACTACCCTTCTTCTTCTTGGATAACTCCTTACCTCCTTACCGAGGTAAAGGGATGGCAATAAACAAAATCAATGCATTTCACAACTAAGACTAATTCTAAAATTTTACAACTTTTCATTCATTAGCACCCTCCAACCTGAAGGAAGGTCACCACCACCGTGTCGTTTCATTGGGTGGAAGGCACCCGTGCGACATCAGATACGTGCGAAATCAATGCATTTCACAACTAAGACTAATTCTAGAATTTTACAACTTTTCATTCATTAGCACCCTCCAACCTGAAGGAAGGTCGCCACCACCGTGTCGTTTCATTGGGTGGAAGGCACCCGTGCGACATCAGATACGTAGCAGGGAGAGGATTTCCAGCAGCACACGCTTGGGCACGTGCGATCAAACAATATGTCGGCGCACGTTGGGAAGCATGCAGGTTGATACAATGCTTCTTCAAAGCAATGCTGTGCGTCTGTGATAATAATATAAGACTGTGCAGATAAATGAACGCTAGGATATGCAAGAAGAGAGGAAAGGATTATGTTGATTGTGATGATAAATTAAGCTAAGGTGCTGGCCGCCTCTTGACTGCAGAGGAGTTGATCAGAAATGCGAGGCGAATCGCGACGCCCGGGAAGGGCATTCTTGCGGCCGATGAGAGCACGGGGACCATAGGCAAGCGCTTTGCGAGCATAGGCTTGGACAACACGGAGCAGAACCGGCTGGCTTATCGCGAGATGCTCTTCACCACGCGGGGCGCCCTTCAGTACCTCAGTGGAGCCATCCTCTTCGAAGAAACCCTCTTCCAAAAGGCCTCCGATGGTAGATCCTTCGTTGACATCCTTACACAGGGCGGTGTCTTACCCGGCATCAAGGTGTGCTATCATGTCGTCGACTCCACAGATGCTTTGCAGATTACACTGTATTTGCAAGTCAGAATTGCATGTTTTTGATCTCTCTCCCCCTCTCTCTCTCACACACACACACATATACTCTCTCTTTTTTACCACTTGTGTATAGATGTGTGTCTGGAATTGAGCCTTGAAAGTGCATTTCTGTGTTTTATCAGGTAGACATCGGAATCGTGGAGTTGCCTGGCACGAACGGAGAGACAACCACCCAAGGTCTAGATGGATTAGCAGAGAGATGTCAAAGATACTACCACGCGGGGGCAAGGTTTGCAAAATGGAGGGCGGTCTTGAAGATAGGGCCAGCTGGGGAGCCAACGGAGGTGGCCATGCAAGAGAACGCTCACGGTCTAGCCAGGTACGCCATTATATGCCAAGAGAACGGCCTAGTGCCCATCGTAGAGCCGGAAGTCTTGTCGGACGGCACCCACGACATTAAGAAATGTGCAGCCGTGACGGAAAGAGTCTTGGCCGTCGTCTACAAAGCGTTAAGCGACCACAAGGTGCTATTGGAAGGTACCCTTTTGAAACCCAACATGGTGACGGCAGGCGCCGGGGCGCCTAAGGCGACGCCCGAGCAAGTGGCCGGCTACACACTGCAGTGTTTGCAGCGGACGGTGCCTGTGGCGGTGCCGGGAGTGATGTTTCTGTCGGGTGGACAAAGCGAAGAGGAGGCGACGGTGAATCTAAATGCGATCAACCGGATGAATGCGCTGAAGCCGTGGGCGCTCTCGTTCTCATACGGGCGGGCGTTGCAGCATACGGCGCTGCGCATGTGGAGCGGGCGGCGAGAGAATGTGCGAGAGTCCCAGCGCGTCTTCCTCTCCGTCTGCCATTCTAACTCCGACGCTACGCTCGGCAAGTACAACGTGAGCGCCTCCGCTCCCGCTGGCTCCTCTGACAGCCTATACGTCCATGACTACAAATATTAACATACCCAACAAACATCAACTTAATTCACTCTAAACATAAAACTTATGGTTTTAAAGTCTTAAAACCAACCTAAGATTTATGACAAATTAAGGACTCTTTTGCAATTGTATTTAAAGAAACAGAAATATAATTGCAAAAGCTACTAATCAAATATATATTTAAACCTAACAATAAAAATTTAATATTCTTTGTATAGTTCTAAAACATTGCTTCATTTGAAATTAAAAAAACTTCATCCACCACTATACCATATTAATATGAGATTCTACTAAAAGATGCTTAGGTGGATCGCTTTTAGTGCTAAATAGTAATTAATATTAAAATGAGTGATTTTCAAGAACATTTAATGTTTTCTAATGCTAATTAACAATAACATTTAATGCTAGTTAAATAATGAAAATACTTAAAAGCACTTCATTTCAATTCTTTTTTATGCCTATACATACATGATAATCATGGTAATCTAACTAGAAATGAAAAAAGCATTACTCGAGACACAACCATGAGTCCACACAACCATGATTTCACATGTTATCTTTTTTAAGCAAAGAATTTACTTATGAAATAGTGAACATGAAATTGAAAGGTTGAATAATATGATGACACATGGTCACGGGCCCCACCTTCATGTCAAGTGGTCAATTTTGTTAGTTATTTAGAGAACAGTGGGTAAACATGAAATTGAAAGCTTGAATAATGTGATGGAACATGCTTGTGGGTCCCACGTTCATGTCAATTGGTCAATTTTGTTATAATTGTTTAGAGAAAAATTTGGAAGATGAAGTCACAAAGACATTGTTAATTCCATAACGGAAAAATATATATCTATGTTTCAAGTATATCATTTAAGCATTGAGGGAGACCTTGCTACTAGAAGTCGCTGACAAGAGTACCACAATGTAGTAAAGGGGAGGACACCCCCTTAGCAATATCAATAAGAGAATAGACAAGTATAGTAACATTGTGGAGAAAGGGAGGATTTTCTTTAAAGAACTTGATTAGTTCATGATGAAGCATAGGCTCTACAATGGCCTTTATCTTTACGTGTAACAGCAAGGCTCTATTTCTCGTAGCATTACCAACACCGCCTAGAATTAAACCCAATGTGAGAAACACAACATCTGTAGTAATGAACACCCCTCAAAGAAGTATAATTAGGGTTCCTAAAGTTCCCTTACCACCTCTTGTTTTCTTACGACCATAATTACCAGTGCCTAGGGTTGTTCCTATGACTCAAATTAAAGTGAAGGATGTAGCCATATTTGGTAGTGATGTGTGTGAACACACTAGGATTATTCGGGGTACTTTTTCTATCTTTAGGAGATTTTTTCTCTCGTGCTAGTATACACCCATCTTGGGGTATACTAATCATCTTTGTACAACACGCATTCATTATCTATCTATCATCTCATTGTGTGCTCCCTTGAGCTTCTCCACTGTGTGTATGTGTGTGTGTGTGTGTGCACATGTGCGCATGTGCGCGCATTCTTGAAGCCTTGTTTCTAACATTTGGTATTAGAGTATACACTCATTGCCCCTGTGATGCTACCTACCCTTCACCCTGAGTCATGTGTCCCCTTGAATTGGATCAAGGAGCCCTTCTGGGAGAAGAAAGAGCACCTTGAAGTGTGCAATACTTTTTGCTACAATTTTGCAATCATATTTTCATTCGAGGCACGTTTTCAAGGTTGTTCGCACAGTTTTTGAATATTTTTTACAGACATCTTCGGGGACCATATTTGCACTATTTATCATCAAATTCTGGAGTAGTATTTCCAGATCTACTATAGACGAGTGTGCAGATATATGAGAAAGCATCATCAGACACTCACATCAAATTGTGGAGTAGTATTGCCAGATCTACTATAGACGGGTGTGCAGATATATGAGAAAGCATCATCAGACACTCACATCAAACGTATGGGTGTCGAGGTTTGTGTGGTGGTCTTTGAGGTGGATGCTTCTGCAGCATGTATAGCTTTTGGCTCTTTCATGTTTATGTCCCTTTTTGGGTTTATGTTCTTTACAGAATCCTTTTCCATGTCTTTTAATTCGACCTTAGTTTCGACAGTTCGTTGTCCTTTGTTTTTCTTGGTTTTAGAAGGTTTTAGTCCTTCTTTTGGGTTCTGTTTTGAAGCATGTTCTTTCATCCATGTTGAGGTATTGTCTTTTACATTCTTTTTAACTATTTGTCATGCCTTGGCTATCTATGAGCTACACTTCAGTGACATCGATCTCTTCATCTTAGGAGCAACATTTCTACTCACTTTACTCAACACTTCTTTCATACACCTTGCAAGTCTCCATTGTCAGTGGCCTTATTAGCAGCTTCTTGGTTACATCAAATAAACACTTAGCACTTACAGGTTGCGTGATTACTTGCTTGGGTATTATTAGTTTTCAATGTTATCTACCGTGCGCTCAGGATAATCTTGACGAGACCAACTACCCGTTATGGTCCTATATATGATGCGGCATGCTAAAGGGCTATGGAATGTTGTGGGTTAGTACTAAGAAAATGTCTTGGTTCCTCTTATCATTCAACATGATGCAGAAGGCACATCTGTAGACACAGACTCAGTTTCACATGGTACATTACCATAAGATAGCATACCTCCTACTACATAGGAACAAACAAAGTGGGATGAAAGAGATGTGTATGCACATGTGTTGCTTGCTTTGTCACTCAAGACGAGTGTCATTCCTCACATTTGGTCATGCAAAACTACTAAACTTGTTTTTTTCAACAGTCCAACTGAGAGTACCCTTTATGTAAAGAGATTACTCTCTATGTAAAGAGAGTACTCTCCAACAATCCAAGTGAGAGTACCCTCTATGTAAAGAGAGTACTCTCAATTGTTGGATGTAAATAGTTTTTGCAATAGTTCAACTGAGAGTATCGTGTATGTAAAGAGGAGAAAAGATTATTTATTAGTCATCCTTTGATGACATGCTACTCATAGGCCATAAGGAGGAGGAGATTTTAGACTTCAAGGTTTAATGTGTAAATACAAATGAAGGAGGGTGATGAGGAGAAGACGGAATTTAGGACCAAAAGGGGATTGTTTCACTTTATGGTTATGCCATTTGGCCTTATAAATGCCCTGGCCCAAGCATTGATGAATAGGATATTGGCTCCCTTTCTATTCAAGTTTGTGCTAGTGTTCTTTAATATCTTGACTTATAGCAAGAGCAAGAAAGAGCACTTATCTCATGTGAAACAAGTGTTTGAGATGATGAGGAAGCACAAGCTTTATGTAAAGGAGAGAAAATGTGCATTCATGGAGTGGAGTATCTTGGACACGTGGTAGGAGAGAAGGGAATTAGGGATGATCCAAAGAAAGTAGCATGGGTCAAAGAATGGACAAACCCTAGCAATTCAACTCAATTGAGAGGATTTTTAGGATTGTCTTCTTTCTATATAGAAGATTTATGGAGCACTATTCATCTATTACGACACCTCTTACCGAGGGAAGCTTTCTTTTGGGATGCTATTGTCGACAAGAGTTTCAATGAACTCAAAACCTTGGTCATATCGGCTCCTATTCTTGTTTTCCCCGATTTCTCAAAGACATTCTATGTGAAAGCAGATGCAAGTGGAAGAGGGCTTGGGGAAGTTTTATACCAAGAGCATCGTGTCATTACATTTGAGAGTAGAAAGATTTCCAAGAAGGAGATGGGGTTGCATGTTTATGAGCAAGAAATGTTGGCCATACTTCATATGCAATCAAGAAATGGCATCAATATCTTTATGGTGCACATTTTAAGGTGAGGAGTAATCATAGGGTGTGCTGAAAATTTTCCTCCTCCAACCCAATTTTTCTCCCAAACAAAAGAGATGGTTGGCTACCCTTCATGTGATAGATATGTTCACAAAGGCTCTCTCACAAGAGAAGTTTGAAGCCTTTCACAAAGCTTTGGACTTATTTCCATTTAAGGATTGATCAGCCACATGATCCTTGTACATGTTCACATCATCAGTACATGGGAGATCTCTAGCCATTTATATGGTAGTGATGTATGGGCGTAGGCTAATAATGGTAGTGATGTGTGGACGTAGGCTAATAATGGGCCATGGATGTTTCCACTTTAGGAGGTTTTTTTCCCCAAGCATGTGTAGATACTTTTATGAGTGAGTGCACTTCGCCTCAATTTACTTAACTTGAGCCTTCTGAGTGGAATCTTGATGAATCTCCTTTGACACTATCCACCTATTCAACAAAGGAAGAAACGATAAATTAAAGAAGAAAAAATAATTTCAAAGCTATATGTTATACCAAAAGCACTGTAAGGTTCCCCCCTTCTAAAATAGGGGAAACACTTAAGATAGTCCACTAAGTCTTAACTTGGAGAAAATTTCCTATTCATCGACACCTTGACCATGTAGAGATTCAAGGATATGATTCATAGGTAAGACCTAGTCCTATCCCGCAGGGGGAGCGTGATCTTCTAAAAATCAAATCACCCATAGGGTAATTGATCATAAATTGGGCAACTACTAGACTTGATTTCTAGAGGCAACGCTTTTTTCCTCATCCATGCAAGGCACTTCAATTATACTTCACTCATTCTCATCAATCTATTTTAAGTGTTATGTTTCTTTCTATCTATGCTGGCTTGCTGCATCTGTGTGTGTGTTGCTACCTTTATCTATACTCCACCATTGGAGTGACATGGGTGTTACTAGCAACTCTCTAATGATGTATAATTTCTCATAATCCCCCTGCTTCAATCCTCTCTAGTAAGTATGGATCCTAAGATGAGAAAGAGACTTAACAGTAGGATAATTTGCTATATTTTGCATCTTTAGGGGATGGCTCCTTGCTAGGTTAGAGAGATGTGTACTAGATTATAGTGATGTTTGGATGCTCAAAATTTGATAAAGAGATGGATTAAAAACTAAATTGGACATGAGTTAGACCACCCCTATATCAACACTACTTTTAATGGTGAAATGTGGGTTGAGGATATTAGTGATGTGGACCATATGTATTTTGATGCTCAAAATTTGACATGAGTTATATCACATCTAACCCTAAGGACTTGCCACATCAATATGTAGGTTCACATTGCCACATCATCACATAGGCTCATGTTTCCATGTCATCACTTAAGGAAAAATACATTAAAAAAAGTACCACATCATCACGTTAACTCACATGTGCTACATCATCATGTGGGCTCACATAGCCACATCATCAAGGAAGCTCACATTGCCACATCATCACCCATAAACAAATCTTGAAAAAACATACCACATCATCATGTTGTCACATAGGCTCATGTTTCCATGTCATCACTTAAGGAAAAAACATTTAAAAAAATTACCACATCATCACGTTAACTCACATGTTCTACATCATCACGTGGGCTCACATAGCCGCATCATCAGAGAAGCCAACATTGCCACATCATCACCCATAAACAAATCTTAAAAAAATGTACCACATCATCATGTTGCCTCACATGTACTACACCATCACATAGGCTTATGTCACCATGTCATCACATAGGCTCACATCACCACATCATTATAAAAAACTATCTTTCATTATTTATTTTTAAAAATAGTATTAATAATGTGAGAAAGAGAGCAAGAGAAAAGATGAGAAGAAGAAAGAAAAAGAAAGAAAAAGAAAGAGAGAGGAAAGAGAAAAGAAAAGAAGAGAGAGAGAGAGAGAGAGAGAGAGAGAGAGAGAGAGGGATCATGAAGAAAACCTAACCAGGGTGAAGAGCCAAAAACATAACTAAAGCCGACAAAATACCAAGAATCAACTAAGATCCATATCTCCCTCCAAGGTGTGAAACATGCCCAACACCATGCTAATCAAATGAGGTAGAGCTGCCCATGTTAATGTAAAGTTGCACGTGCAAGTCGGCATTGTCCGATAACCTAACATTTCACCTCAAAGTTGTACAAGTTGTGTAATGTTTTACTTCTTTTTGTTGACATCACCATACTTCAAGTAAGTGGGCCAAAGAGCCAACAACAATTCAAAAAGAGGCTTTAAAATCCCCCAAATCCATTCGGTCATGTTGAGCTCAAGGTTTACTATTGCACATGCCAGATTGGGTGTCCTAACTTCTAAGACTTTCATTCTCATGGGACAACCCAGCCTCATTCACACCCATCTTACTTGTTACACATCAACCACTAATTCCCTATCTAAAACCACATTGTGTAAGAGTTGAAGAAAGCAAAATGAAAACTGTCGAAGAAAGTAGAGTGTTATATTTTTCATTGGAAGAAGCTTCTACATAGGCCCACCTTTTTCCCAATGCTGCCCAGGCATGCCACCTATATTATATCCACTAAAGATCTACATGAAATAGATACAAAGGCATTGGTCTTTCACAAATCTACATCATGCCTCATCAGCAATGCCATCTAGGTACATTTGTCAATGGGAGAAACATGACGGGCACAAGCCTAGCCCATGGTATAACCCATCACACCTAGACCTTCCCTAAATAAGAAAGAACCTTTTGTGGTCTCACCTTTGACCACACTATCTAGTTGATCCACATTGTCTCTATCCCAAGTGCTCATCAATAATGCTAAATCCCTCAAGACACCCCAACTCCTTTGTAGCTGCACACAAGTCCACAGCCATGCACACAAGTTCACAACCATGTACACAAGTCCATTGCCATGCCTAAAAACAATAAGCTTGACTCCCCACCAAGAAAAGGGATGCCAAGTAACTATCAAAGAAAGCGGCCAAGAGAGCCAAATTGGTTAGTTGGAGAAGTCCTTGTTTGGAGAAGTGTACACAGATGGGCACACTTTCTACCCATTACCCATGCATATCACCTCCATATTTCACTATGGGCATCACATTTTTTTCACTTCTTTCATATCACAACATACATAAACACTTTCATCTTACTAACCTTGTCTCAATGCCAACTCTCTATGTACATCTCTAGATTAGGGGACCATGGCGAGCACGACCTTAGCCCCATCACCTGGAAAACCCTTGACCCTATAGGTACCTTCATCAAAGAGAGTCAATGAATGTCACCTTTGTGCTTTGACTCCACCAATTCATCACCAACTTAATCTCATCCTAGCCGACATATTCACCACGAAGAAGCCTCATCTCTTAGCATCATTGTTAAAACCCTAAGATCTCTCTAGATAATTATTATGCATAAACATGCATAAATCAAGCATAAACTCATCCACCCAACCACCCCTGAGCCCAAGGGATGCACACATGAGATAATGAAATACATCGTACCTTTACCTTGATGTCCCATACCATCAAGAGGTATAACTCCAATCCAATAGCATGTAGCTATAGTGTGAAATGGTAGGTGAGTAGATATGATCCTCTACACAAGAGAGCATAACATAACCAAGCATCAAGCCCTCAAGCCTCCTTTGAGTGTGCCCCATGTCCCTATTATATAGGAGGGCCCTCAAGTGACTCTTGACTCTCCATTTCCCATGTGTGACCCTTGGATGCCTGACCCTAACCTTAACCCTTAAGGTTAGTCCTAACCCATGCTCCACTAGATCTTGTTCCCATGCTCCCATGCTCACAAGCCTAATGTGGGTTAGCCTCCTAGTATATGCACACATAATGTGCATATAACATACTTCCCCTCTCTTAAAACATTGCACTCTTGCAATGAAAAGAAGGAGAGCTGCATTGAACAATATCAACCAACTCCCAAGTCGAATCCTCTATTTCCTTATCTTTCCACCTAATTTTAACCTCAAGGATTAGTCAACTACAAAGTTTCCTTTCCCTGAATTCAAGTATCTTATCAGGTTCATGTGGAACATAGGATAATTCTTCGACTTCAACAAGTTCTTTGAGGAGTAACTGTGTTATCCTTACCTCCTAGTTTCCCTTTCAATCTATTGATATGAAAGACTAGATGAACTCTAACATGTGGAGGTAGTTTAAGTTCATACGCAACCGTGCCAATCCGATGTATAAATCAAAATGGACCACAATATCTAGGAGATAAATTCGAGCATTTTCCTTTTGACAAAGTCTGAAAAAATTTAGGAACTTTTAAATAAACCAACTCTCCTAGTTCAAAAGACCAAATTGAGAGTCCTCTATCAGCATAGAACCGTGCCCTATCCTAAGCACTCCTGATAGAATCCCGAGCTTCAGTCAGCATTTCCTGCATATCACGCAAGAAATCCCTCGATGCATCAAGCTCGATGTCCTTAAGACCGACATCAATAGGTGCCCTGGGTTAATACCCATACATAAGCATGAATGGACTAAAACCAATAGCCGTATGTTTAAAACTGTTATAGGCAAATTCCATCTCATTGGAAGATATTTTCCCAATTTGATGCTTTTTCAGAGACATATGCACAAAGCATATCCTTTACAATCTAATTCATATGCCCTGTTTGCCCCCATCAGACTACGGATGATCATAAGAATTCATACTCAAAGTAATTTTCTCATTGTAAACCATTCGGAATAAAGTAGGAAAACATGGCATTATAACAGCAAGAACCAGGGATTCATTGGCGCCCCGACATACCTACATGTGCACATAGAATATTCGACGTCTTGAGTTACACATATCAACATAGAGAGTCATCAGCGTCTCGATGAGTCACATATGTCCACCATCCGTAAACCATCAGGTTGATTGTATAAATCACCTAAAGTACAGAATTAGAGAAAGAAATGCCAACAAAGGAAAAATCCAAATTTTCTTAATCGAAACACAACAAGATAAACTAATTAAACTCTAAAGAAAGAGATTTCAACAAGTGAAAATGCCGACGAGATTACACTCATCAATACATGCAGGCTATAGATAAAAGAAGTTTATCTAGAGAATGCCCACACTATAACTTCTAGTGAATTTAGAAAATGAGATTGTCTTTGAATGTTGAGATCAACATGCTAAGTGATGTAAGCAAAGCAATAATCTTGAGCCCAAATTATCCCATAAGATAATATATGTGAGGGATCACTAGCGTCCCATACCACCATGATACCACCCATACATACCTTACCAATCTGAAACTCCCTAGTATGCCGTCTAGGAAATATGAATATAATCCTGTATAAAAGGAATAAAATGGCCTTATCCTAGACTTTCACATACTAAAACCTGTCTCTATATACCTGAGACTACATCAAGGAATAACTCTTTTCGAGTACATCATTAGAAAAGAATTTGAATTATTGGCGCCTTTCTAATGATAACTACCCAAAACACAATAAAGTTAGGGTAGAAAAATAACTCACCTAGATATATAAGCAACTAGGTATCCAAGTTGGAATATGTACAAAAGTACAAGGAACATAGTCCAAAATTACATGCAAAAAATAAAGGCAAATGCTACCTTCAAAGCACATGATATTATCCAAAAGATCAAAAGATCCTTATAAAACCATGGATAAAAGCATAGAAGCTCCTCGAATCCATGAAAATCATAGTTGATCATAAAAATCAATGCATGCTATCTAATGGTCAAGCCAAAAGAAGCATTTAAAATTGGTGGCCAACTCATCAATCCGGAGTATGTGAACGTGGTGTCGTCAAACAAAACTCCAAAGTAAGCAAGTGAAATACATGTGTGTAGCACTCATTAAAAAACCCCTAGGCACAAGTGATCTAGGCAAAACCTGATGAATCCAAATAAAACTTGGAAAACATCCAATAAAATCCACGAAAACAAACCGATCAACTAACCCATGATAGAATTTGTCTTAGGCTTAAGAAATTAAGCATAGACCACACTTAAATAAGTGCAAAATAAATTATCATGGAAAAGTATCAAAGGTGAAACACACTTTGAACGTAGATTATAGCCATCAAAAGTATGGAACATGTCCAAAAAGAATGGCTAAACAATGGTAAAAAATGATGAAAATATCGTTTAGAATTAATCCAAACAGAACTATCTACTAATACGAGGTATAATCGTATTAATAATATGCAAATAACTCGCATCTATCTAATATCAGCATGAGAAAATGTACTTCAACATTAAATAATCCTCAAAAATATTAAATTCTCGAGAAAAAAAATTATCATGATTTTCTCTTAATTTTTCCTAATTTTATAGGGCCTCAAAATACGATAATTTTGAATTCCACCAAACCTATCTTATGGCATTCCAAACCTATATTTTTCCAGAAAACTTTTAGCAATTAGATTTGCCAAAATACCATTGATATTTTAAAAATACCAATTTCTAGGATTTCTAAAAATAGTTTCTAGAATATTCCTAATTTTTCCTGAGAATCCCATCGTTCACGAAATTTCTAATTTCGCTTCACAATTCTCAAATCCAATGAAAATTTATAATTTTAATGGATTTTCTAATTTTTGGGTCAAAAAATATAATTTTAAAGGAATTTGAATGGTCAGGCGCCCGAATGGACACACCACATGCCAAACACCAACCCCAAATTTTTTCAAAATTTAAAATAACCTTTGTCTAATTTTTCACTAATTTTTAAGAATTTTTTAAAATTTTTAATTGACCCAAACGCATTTAGAATACGAACGGTCAAAAAAATTAGAATCCCAACGGTTTTCCCGGAATACGGAAAGCCAACAGTTTCGGGAAAATGAAAAGACAAAAAAAAAATCGGAATGTGAAAGGTCAAAAGTTTCCGGAATCCGAAAGGTCAAAAGATTTTCCAAAATTCGAAAAGCCAAAAGGTTTCTCGGGAATGCGGAAAGCCAAAAGGTTTCCCCCAGAAGATGAAAAGCTAAAATGTTTTAAGAGAAAAAAAATCAAAAATTTCGTGAGATTTTTTTTTCAAATCCCATATTTTCTCATTATTTTCAAGCTTTTTTGAAAAAATTCCAAAAGCTCTTTTGTAAATAATAAAAAACTCATTTTTAAAAAAATAAAAAAAACAACATTAATAAGCTTAACTAAAAGCTTATAAATTGATTTTTTAGGGGGGGGACGTTTTTTCGCCGGGGCGGGCTACTGCGCAACCCCCCCTCCCCCCCACCTGCGCGTAGAAAAATGAGAGAGAGTGAGAGAGAATCAAACCCTTCTCTCCTCTCCATCTTCTCCACTCAATTCAATCTTCACTCCCTCCTTCTCTCTCTCTCTTAACAGAGAGATTAACATTTCATTAACTTTTAATAAACCGCAAGAGAGTGAGAGAGAATCAAACCCTTCTCTCCTCTCCATCTTCTCCACTCAATTCAATCTTCACTCCCTCCTTCTCTCTCTCTCTCTTAACAGAGAGATTAACATTTCATTAACTTTTAATAAACCTTTTGAATCATAATTATGATTAATATTAATTAAAAATATGTTTTTTTAAGAAGTGCTTATACACACGAGAGGGAAATTTGGAATTGAGAGACAAAGAGGATCCCATGCAAATGGGAGAGCGTTCCATGCATCAACATGTTGCCTTCTACTGAATTTCAGCAGAAATTGACAGAAATTTGATCGCATACCCGCGGAAAAACCCGCAATGCTCAAACAATTTCTAAAAAATTAGGAACAAATTCCTAAAAATTCTAGAAATTTAGGGAATCCACTCTACCAAAAATATCCACAATAAAATATGTGGTATTTTTGTAAAAATTTCCATTAATGCTTATTTTAAACCATAAAAAATAGGAAAAAATAGCATTAAACTCACGAAATTCCCTCGCAACGTCGATTCATCCATTGAATAGTAGTAACATGAATTCTAATCACCATATCGATGATCCTTGTGCAAATCATCAACATAAATTAATAAAATAATAGTTTTATTAGTAAATATTAAAATTTACTTCATTAAAAATGCCAAAAATTATAATAACAAAGAAAAATCAATAATAATTAACTAGAGATTGCTCTGATACCACTGTTAAAACCCTAAGATCTCTCTAGATAATTGTTATGCATAAACATGCATAAATTAGGAATAAACTCATCCACCCAACCACCCCCGAGCCCAAGGGGGGATGCACACATGAGATATAATGAAATACATCATACCTTTACCTTGATGTCCCATACCATCAAGAGATATAACTCCAATCCAATAGCATGTAGCTATAGTGTGAAATGGTAGGTGAGTAGATATGATCCTCTACACAAGAGAGCATAACATAACCAAGCCTCAAGCCCTCAAGCCCCCTTTGAGTGTGTCCCATGCCCCTATTATATAGGAGGGCCCTCAAGTGACTCTTGACTCTCCATTTCCCATGTGTGACCCTTGGATGCCTGACCCTAACCTTAACCCTTAAGGTTAGTCCTAACCCATGCTCCACTAGAGCTTGTTCCCATGCTCCCATGCTCACAAGCCTAATGTCTATTAGCCTCCTAGTATATGCACACATAATGTGCATATAACAATCATGTGGTAAGATCAGGACATACTCACATGTCGTGCTATGCAGATTTAGACCACCATCTATCCATGTAAATCATTCCATGGTAGTCTTGGCAGTCATTCTACCAATCACAGGGTGCAATCTGCTTCTACTAACCACCTTATGTTGAAGGGCGCACACTACTTCCACCGCCAAAATGGAGGCCTAACATAAAGAACCTCTACATCTCCTATTTCTTTCTATGGCACCTCAATAAGTTGCCTATCATTAGGGCTACCCAAAGCTTCCTACCACTTTGCCCTATATTTGGTTATGGATCGGTCCCAAACTAGCCAATTAACCTCGGTCATCTTTGTGGCATATCTAGGAGCATCCACATCTTCTAGCCTGACTATAAGTTCATTGCCAACTTGGGTGATGTAAGGATGTGGTCACCATTAGTAAGGGGGATATGTTAACCACTCTGTAGGTTAACATGGTTTCACCCGCCTGACCTGCTCTGCTGCTGTAAGGGGCTTTGCCATCTTACCCACCCGAACGTGCACTTAAGATGATGATGGAACATATAAAGCTGCCTTATCCTATGCTTAATGTCAAAGAGGGAAAGTCTATAGACTTAGTGCACATAGCTACGTAAGAATAGTAATGGAGGTTGAAGCATTTTCAAGTTTGGTCAGCATAGTGTGAAAACTAGTCACTTGTATATAAGTCATTTTTTTAACAATAGACAATCATTCCCTTGTAATAGTTTGCTTGTGAGCTCTTCTTCTTCCCTCTTCTTTTTTCTATTGGATTCTTACTTTCTAGATGGATGCTTGTTTAAATAGGTTTGATTATAGGTGCTCCCATTTCATCTCATTAGCTTCTTCTTTCCCCACCCTTTTTGAGAGAGAACTATTGTATGGACCATCTCTTCTTGCCTCCATCTAGGCATCGAGTGCTCTTCATTCAACCCCTTTGGCAAGGAGCATTCCAGTGTGATAATGGAGTGAGGAAGAGGCTGACGAGCTAGTATACCCACATAGGGAAGTTGAATTTGTGGCTCGAAAGGCAAGACCCAATGACACATGCTTTGGCAAGTCTAAGGTGAGCTCTTGACTTGAATGCCATCCATCAACCAAAACAAGTTTCTTTCAATAAGTGGTGCCCTACCCCTATGTATCTCATGAGACATATGGAATACTTGGATGCCTAGCATAAGCCATAGCCCCCTGATTTTTGGCTAATTTACATTATAACTCCTCTCCCCACCATGGTATATCAAAAAGATAGCCTAAGATGGTGCAAACTATAGTAAGGGGAGTGGCCATAGGGTAAAACTAATCAAATCACAATTTTCTAACTATAGGGAATTTGTATATTTAAAGAACATAAAAGGAGGAATTGTCATCTAGAATTATGCCACCTCTACCTCTACCTTGAGCATAAGTTGTAGTACCTAGGGTATTTCTCTATGAGAAAATTGACATATGTGTTTTGAGATGACATGTACATAATGCAAAAGGTAGCATTCCCACCCTCTATCTATTGCATCTTGGATGATGACAACCTAATGCTTATGTTTGAAGATCCTATAAACCCTTAAGTACCCCTTCCTTAGACTAAGCTAATTTGTGCCAATTATCATGGCATTGGCCACTATGCCACTTAATGTTGTTGGCTATGCCACATTCCTGAATATTACTTTTGGGCCCCTCTAGGTCATCCAACATTGCCATCTTATGTTGCATAATAACCTATAGTGGTGCAACCAACCATAACAAAAGCCCATATATGAGATAGCTTGAAACTGACACAAAATAAGGTAAAATTTGAAACCCTTGTGACATAAGCCTTGTGACACAAGGTACATAATACAATGGTGTTTAGGTTTATCCATGGACATCTTCAAGCTAATATATATAACTTGGAGATAAAACCCTAGGTGCTCATGCAAGAAAGCCACCTTTGCATTAAGGCTTGCACCTTATTATTGAGTGTCCAATAAATGGAACACAAAATGCTTCAATGACCACCCCTTAACACCTATATATCATGATTGTGGAGTTGATCACTTGTACCTAAACTTCCCTTTCACAATTATGGCTAAATCAAAATAAGAGGCCTATTTGATAGGAACTTGAATTTTCTTAGCATATTAAGCAAGGGAAGATAGTCACGATTGCATTAAATTTTATGACTAGGCTACATGCCAATCAAAAGAGAATGATTACTAAAAAAGTTTCAAATTCTTCAACCCAAATGAGGAAAAGATAAATGAGTGCTAACATATGATAATGAGGTAAAGTTAAACAAGTGCTAACAGATAATAATTCAGCCAAAAGTTTCAAAAAAGAAAATTTTCTTAACAAATGTAGGAAAAGGTGATAATCCAAAGTGGATCTAAGATAGATATTAGGAATCCATGGCATCATGGAAAGAACGCAGTGAACAACCCCATGTCGTGGGGCTTTGCCAAATCACACTACTCGAGAGCACAAACAGCTCAATCAAGAAACCAATATGCCATGGTCTAGTGCACAAATGCAAAGTCGGGGTGTGTCACTCACCTCATGAATGCTGGTTGTTTGGGATTCTTGTAGGTAGTGTTGCCTGTGCGTAGCCACACTCGAAATCTCCACTTTGCTCTACCACCATCGCACTCTAATGGAAGCTCAACCCTCCTCACCACTCAATCTCACAGACTCACTCTCTCACATACATGCAAGCAAGCACACAAGAGCTTAACAAGCAAGCAATAGTAATAGCATAAGATAGTAGAGGAGAAGAGCACTCTATTAAATAACCATAAGAGAATGAGAGGTTTTGGTTACAAGAGCCATTATCTAATTTGTTTTTAGGGTTTACACCCTTGGGCGGCCAAAGCTTAAAAATAAGTCCTCAGGCACCCTAGGCCTCCTAGGCTAGTGTAAACACTCATCCAAAGGTAGTAACCTAAACTCCTTGATCTCGTGGTGTGCCTTTCATAGACAAGCGGTGAGCGCACACACAAAATATACAACACATGGCTTGTAGATGAATTCTAGACATTCTAGCACCTATGGCCCCAAAGGAGGTAAAAGTGATATGGTGGCCAGGGCTAACATATCCCCCTTCTTGATACAGGTTATGTCTTTGGAATATGTCATTGAAGATGCTTCAAGGTTGTATGCTAGATGGGTATTTTGTTGCTTGTTGTTGGCATTAGATGATTTGGAAGATCTGCATGGCAATATGGTATAACAAGTAAGGTGTTGCAATCACACAACCTGTAATTAAAGTGCTAAGTGCTTGATTGATGTAGCCAAGTGGATGCTGATAAGGCCACTAACAATGGAGACTTGCAAGGTGTAAGAAAGAAATGCTAAGTAAAGTGAGTAGAAATGTTGCTCCTAAGATGTAGAGATCGATGTCGCTGAAGTGTAGCTCGTAGACAAGATTTGTTGTTGTGAGTGTCTGATGATGCTTTCTCATATATCTACACACCCATCTATAGTAGATCTGGTAATACTACTCCAGAATTTGATGATAAATAGTGCAAATCTGGTCCCCGAAGATGTCTGTAAAAAATTTAAAAATTGTGCCAACAACCTCAAAAACATGCCCCAAATGAAAATATGATTGCAAAATTGTAGCAGAAAGTATTGCACACTTCAAGGTGCTCTTTCTTCTCCCAAAAGAGCTCCTTGATCCAATTCAAGGGGACACACGACTCATGGTGAAGGATAGGCAGCATCACAGGGGTAAGGAGCGTATGCTCTGATACCAAATGTTAGAAAAAAGGTTTCAAGAACGTATGCGCATGCGTGCGTGTGCACTCACACACAGATACACAGAGTGGAGAAGCTCAAGGGAGCACACAATGAGATGATAGATAGATAATGAATGCATAACCGATAGTAGACTTCCGAATATCTGGATGACCGGCATAATCCGAATCCGTGTAACCATGCACTAATGCATCCTGTTTGCCAAAACATAGCCCAAGTTTTTTAGTGTGTTCTTTTGATATATTTGAACCCATGTCTCAGGGGTGTTGAGACAAGGTCTAGTTTTGTTTCTGTGAAAAAGGCTGAGTGTTCAGAGCTTGAATTTTGTTGGGTTTGATGAGATTTTATGATATGAAGTTCTATTTGTGTTGTTTTGGTTAAGCTCGTTGAGATAGTACAACTATGAATGTATGTGAAGTTTTGGGAGTTAGAGCTGACTTATAGCTGAATTAGTCATTTTCAGTTGAGAGAATTTTGTGTCAGAGAGGATCAGAGAGATGTCAGTCTACAGTTAGTTGTGCATTTAGGGAGATCACTTGGTGAGATATAAGGGTTGTTATAATCTTTTTGGATTCAAGGTAAGTAGATTCGAGTCAAGTTTGACAACCAGGAGACTGGTTGTAGTCAGCAGTCAAACAGTAGGGTTTGTGGGCAGATTGGTCATTTAGAGTTAGCTGAGAGTTGGAGGAAATCAGTTGAGTGTCTATAGGGTTGGATCTTTGTGTGGATTGAGTGTTTAGAGGGTTTGAAGGTATCTGAGGACACAAAGCAAAGGAATTCTGATCTAGTTGAGTCAATAGTAAGCCCCATCAGCTTTGTAAGTCAGCTGGTGGACAACAAAAAGTTTTTGGTGTCATATCTTTATGAAATTAGAGCAGTTGTTTTAGTAATCAGTTCAATTATACCTATCAGTTGTTGTAAGTCAGTTGCTTGCGGACAACAAAAAGTTTTTGGTGTCATATCTTTATAAAATTATAGTAGCCTACGGGTTAGGGAGAGTCGGTAGACCAGAAAGAGGAAGTTTTTGATTTAATTCTGACAGCAGTTGAGTTGGCTGAATCTATCTACGCAAAATCTGAATCTGACAAGTTCAGATAGATAGATGTCAGCAAAAGGTCTGCAAAGCATCAAGAGAGTGTTGGGTTTGAGGTAAGCTAAAGCTGGAGGACAATTAAAGATCCTGGAGACATATTTTGGACCAGAGTCAATACGGATTAGTTTGCAGTCAGCAGCATGGGTGTCAACTAAGAAGGATTTAGGTCAGTTGCTTGTTAGAGGATGCCAGCTGAGGAATTTAGGCTGTGATTAGTTTACCACTCTTTTAAGCTAACCACACATGGAACAATTTGTAGGTCTTTGTGCTTCTAGCACTTACATCCATCCTACTTACATGGGCTGTAACTTCTCACATGTATAACATCAATATGTGCTATTTGATTTTTAAACCTAAGATTTATGATAAGTTAAGGACTCTGTTTTGCAATTGTATTTAAAGAAACACAAATAATTGTAAAATCCACTATTCAAATATTTAAACCTAACAATAAAAATTTAATATTCTTTGTATGGCTCCAAAATTTAAAGTTTCCAACTCAAAGGTCATGCCACAAGCCGTAACTCTAAAACATTGCTTCATTTCAAATTAAAAACACTTCATCCACCATTATACCATATTAATATAAGATTCTACTAAAAGATTCCTAGGTGGATCGCTTTTAGTGCTAAATAGTAATTATTAAAATGAGTGATTTTTAAGAACATTTAATGTTTTTAATGCTAATTAAAAATAACACTTAATGCTAGTTAAATAATGAAAATGCTTAAAAGCACTTCAATTCTTTTAATGCTAGTTAAATAATGAAAATGCTTAAAAGCACTTCACTTCAATTCTTTTTTATGCCTATATAGATGCATGATAATCATGGTAATCTAACTAGAAATGAAAAAAACATTCCCTGAGACATTGCTTTTTCTAGTCCACACAACCATGATTTCACATGTTATCTTTTCTAAGTAGAGAATTTACTTATGAAATAGTGAACATGAAATTGAAAGCTTGAATAATATGATGACACATGGTCACGGGCCCCACCTTCATGTCAATTGGTTAATTTTGTTAGTTATTTAGAGAACAATGGGTGAACATGAAATTGAAAGCTTGAATAATGTGATGGAACATACTCGTATAGGTCCCACCTTCATGTCAATTGGTTGAGAAACATTGTGGAGAAAGTGAGGATTTTCTTTAAAGAGCTTGAATGGTTCATGAGATGAAGCATAGGCTCTACAATGGCCTTTATCTTTACGTGTGACAACATGGCTCTATTTCTTGTAGCATTACCAACACCGCCTAGAATACAACTTAATGTGAGAAACACAACATCTATAGTAATGAAAACCCCTCAAAGAAGTATAATTAGGATTCCTAAAGTTCCCTTACCATATCTTGTTTTCTTATAACCATAATTACTAGTGCCTAGGGTTGTTCCTATATGAATCAAATTAAAGTGAAGGATGTAGCCATATTTGGTAGTGATGTGTGTGAACACACTAGGATTATTTGGGGCACCTTTTCTATCTTTAGGAGATTTTTTCCCTTGTGCTAGTATACACCCATCTTGGGGTATACTAATCAAATTCAACTTCACCCACAAATTCAAACTGGAAGGAATCTACAACCACAAACTGCAGGTCTTTCCAAAACACACACAAATCAGCACTCAGTAGGCTAACAATAGCTACAATTGAACAAATCCACTTTGGTCACTCGCCACATTGTCTCTGCCACCCACCTGGGATCCATTTCACCCATCCTATATACATTATACATTTCTATAGACCATGCTGAGATTGGGCTTGGGATTCTCCTCACAACATCAATATAAGGAAGAATGCCAAGGAACCCATGAATAATAAGAGGTCTTTTGGAACAGCTAGTGCCCCTCTCCCACCTAGACCGAAGAAAAGTCATGACCAGAATCAGTTTTAAAATCAAGAGATGGGAAGAAATGGACTAGGATAGAGGTATTTCTCACAAACACCAAAAAATGGACTAGGATATAGTTAGTAAAAGTTGCTAAGTTATTGAAGGGTCTTCAGAAGAAGCAAGCTTTATATGTTTTAAAACCCAATCCTATCGAGACAAGGGTTTAGATTCTAAGGAACTTGAGTGGTTGAGTGAATATAATGATATATTTCTTGAGGAATTGACAAAAATGCTACCACCCTGAGATGTTGATCATAAGATTGAATTGATTCCAGGAGCTCAACCCACTACTAAGAGATCTTATAAAATGGTAGTCCCATAAGCCATTAAGCTTAGAGAAATTGAGGCAATTATTGAAGCAATGTTTCACCTATTCTTTTCCAGGACATAAGCAAGACACTTGAGCCACTTATCACAATTAAATAGGACACTTTTATGTCCTACCAAACTAGTGTTAAGATTGTAAGTAATTATGGTTTTTCACCTTTCTTGAGAAAGTAAGTTCTAAAATTATATGCTCTAGGTATATTCAAACCAACACCTCACTTTCAGAGACTTCAGTGCCACTACTCAGGCTAAAGCCTGCTGGTAGGTTTTTCACCACTTGGGTGAAAACATTTTGGGGTTCTTCAATCTTTCACTTTATTACTATTGTTTCCCTTTTAGCTCTTATTGGAGTACTTTTCTTTTCAAATATCGAGTGTTATTTTTTCCTCATGATTACCTTGATTAACATGAGTGTGCCAAACTAGAGGTGAGTAGGCAAGCGACCTAATATATAAGATATAATATGAGCTTTGTTTCTTCCTCTCTCTTTCTTGAAATATGAGTAATCTTTATTTTAAATATGCATGATTAGAGCACATATGGTAAATATAAATAAGCCTACATCATTAGATGAAATTGACTCGCAATGAAATAGCACACAAACCAAGAATTCCTTTGAAGAATCATAGCAAATATATATAGGCAATTGAATAAAAATCAAATAACTCACAAGCCAAGTATAGACATACACAAGAAGGGGGGTTTCAATGTTCACATACACAAATCACTTATTAAAAGAGAGAATGGAAATATTCATAAGAAGATGCATATAAAGAACATGAGAGTCTTACAAATCACTTATTAAAAGAGAGAATGGAAATATTCATAAGAAGATGCATATGAAGAACATGAGAGTCTTACAATACCTTGCTCTTTTTAAAAAAAGAAGAGTAAGTTCTTCCATTACACATCCCTTAACCCTTGGCCTAGTAATGTGCATGGGAACACAATATCAAGAGAATAAAGAAACCCCTTATCATTTAATTTAATCTAAATGCTAATGTGTGGATAGATGGGTTATGTATCTTTAATTAGTAGTAACTCATCATTTGCCTCTCATGACAAAGGGCACACCTATAGGAGTTACACCACCAAGCTCTTTTGTAGCCACCAATTCTTGAGTTTTTTAGAGGCCATGTCTAATACAGTAAATACAACTCAACACTCATGTCTAATACAATAAATACAACTCAACTTATACTATTGAGAAACAGAGATAGAGACACAGAGAGAGAGAGAGAGAGAGAGAGAGAGAGAGAGAGAGAGTTAAAGATCTTAATACATGGAGACTTGCAATAACCACACTGTCTTCCAAGATAAGGATTGAATCAATAAACTATGAATAAGATAGTCATATAACTCAAGATAAGCATAGACGTGCACAAAACATTGGCTAAGTAGAAGACACAAAAGCACATAAGCATTGGGTTCAATCTCCCCCCACCATGAGCGGTTCCACTTTCTCATGTGCGTATTTAAAGATGTATTCATCAAAATTAGCCCTTGGAGCCATAATTAGTTGTTGCTTCCAAAATTGGGCTTGTACAAAATTTAGCCTAGTCCAATGTTAAAAAGTGTAAATAAATGCTTTGCCCAAACTTATATACAAATGGGCCTATCCATGTAAAACCAGAATGTAGCTCGCATGCACGTGGCTAGAAGTAACAATATGGTAAATACCTAAGTTGGTGTTCTCGCTCAATACCCGTCGCCATCATCTTCCATTTCATAGCCTATACTCATAAAATCCAAAATTTTAAATATCAATCAATTGGACTCACTCAACAATTAATTCTTACATGTGCTAACAATTGGACTCACTCACAATTGTGCCAGTCACACAATTAATTCTAGATCAATTAGACTTACTCATAATAAATTCTCACATATAGCATGGTATAAGCACAAACATATGAACACGAGGCCACCCTTGATGGAAAGTATTAAAATGGATTCACCCATGATACTTTCTTAGAGTCACAAGGTTTGCAAGCATATACTCAACCATTAGTGGTGTCACCCAAGATACCCTTGCTACGTATAATGACACTTCAGTTATCCTTGATGAATCATAGAGGGACTAAATGTAACATTCCGTCTTGCTTGAGTTGAAACTAAATGTAACATTCCCTCTTGCAGTTGTGTATTGCTTTGTATGAATGAAAAACATCAAAATATTGGCAAAAAAATCACTCAAGCATCCAGTGAGCATCTTCAATAGGATAATTTTTTTAAGTTATTAAACATTTGGTGTAATTATTCCCTATTCTTGTTTAGGTGTGTTGATGATCAATAATAGAATCTGGTAAAAGAATCTCTTCTTGATCAACAAGTAAATGTGGTTATTCATAAACCAGATATGAAGGTATAGGTCCTTGAAATGGTCTGATAAGGCTAATATGAAAACAGTTGTGAATTTTCCAGTGGGATAGTAGTAGTAGTAGTCTATCGGTGAGATTTTTTATTTTTTTTAATGATCTTGAATGGTCCATAAAAGCTCAGTGCAAGTTACACCATTGGATATTTTTCCATATTTTTTAACGTCTTTTCAATTCACAAAAGCACATAGTCATTTTTTTCAAAAGATATATCCTTTCGTTTCTTGTTTGCTTGAGTTGCATACTGCTCTTGTGCAGAACGTATGACTTTACATACCTCATGAAATATGGTGTTAAAGTTAATATCCAAGTCATCAACACCTTGGATCCTATGTGAAAGCCTGGTAGCTGGAATGGGTAAGGCTTTTCCATATATGATCTCAAATGGAGCATGACCAAATGCTGAATGAGGTGTATTGTTGTAAGAAAACAATATAAGATTAAAGTATTGCTCCCATACCCTTGGGTAAGAAGATGTATAGGCTCTAAGTAAGTCAAGAATTGTGTTATTCATGACTTTGGTTTGACCATTAGCTTCTGGATGGAAAGCTCTGGTGAAATCCAACGTTGTACCCAAATTGTCAAATAAAATGGCCCAAAAGTGACTACCAAATTTCAAGTCTTGATCAAAAACTATGACTAAGGGCAAGCCATGATGTACGAAAGTTTGTTTGATAAATAGTTTCAGCTTGTTGGGATGTTAGAGCCTTCTTACAAGGAATGAAGTAGGCTTGTTTCTAAGATAATCCACTATAGTTAAAATCATATCATTATGACTAGTTGTGGTAGGTAAACCTATAATGAAATCCATGGATATTTTCTCCCAAGACTCAGTAGGAATGCGCAAAGGCATCAATAGTCCTTGAGTTTTTCCCTTATAGCTTTGAATCTTTTGACAAACAATGCATTCAGGTACAAATTGAGCAATGTCTTTCTTCATAGAAGGCCAATAAAATTCTCTTGCCACAACTTGCAGAGCTGATGATACTCCTTTCTATCCCATATATGGATGCTAGTGCATCTCTTGCATGACCGTGTGCCTAAATGGTTGTGTTATGCACACTATCTTCTCAAAAAGATAGAATCTTCATTAAAAGAATAATTACCATCAGGATTCCAATCTTGACTGTGCATGCCAATCCAAATTGGGGAGAAATCTAGGTCGTTCTCGTAAGTTTCCTTCATGGCTTCAAATAGTTCACTCTGAATGGAAGAAATATTATGAATACTAGGCCTCCCACTAAGAGCATTAGCTATGACATTTTTTTTACCTGGTCTATATCGAGTCATAGACTGAAAGCTTTGAATGAATAATGCCCATTTGATATTTCCGTGAGAAATTAGGGTTTGTGAGAGTAAATGTTTGGTGCTTTGTTTATCAGTTTTAATGAGAAATTCAGGACCCATGAGATAATGTTTCCAAATCCTAAGAGCATGTGCTACAACAATCAATTCTTTGTCACAAGCACAATAGTTTCTTTTTGTTGGTTTTAGTTTTTGACTCTCATATGTAATAGGGTGTCTGTCGTCTTGCATGAGTACTACCCCAACTCCATAACCACTAGCGTCGGTCACAACTAGAAAGAAGTTGTAACACTAGTGATTGGGTAAGAATTCAGTCAAGGGATGTGCAACATATGCAAAATTCTTGACAAACTTACTATAGGAACTACATAGTCCCAAAAATGAATGTAAGTCATATATATCATGACGTATGGGCCAAGTAACAATACTCTTGATCTTTTTTAGATCTACCTGAATACCATTAGCACAAACAATGTGGCTAAGATATTCGATATTATCTTGAAAGAAACTAGTTTTCTCAAGATTGAGGTAAAGTTGGTTCTCTTCCAAGAGTGTGAATACTAGATCTAAATATTTTTCATGTTCTTTAATGCTTTTACTGAAAACATGTATATCATCAAAAAAATACAACCACAAAGTTTTGATGTTTGAGGAAAATCCGATTCATCATACGACTAAAAGTGATTGGAGCATTAGTTAGTCCAAAGGGCATAACCAAGAATTCATAACCAGTTTGTGTTCGAAATGTTGTTTTGTACACATCTTCCGAAGCCATTTTCACTTGATGATAACCAGACTTGAGGTCAATTTTGCTTTTAAAAAAACCTTAGCCCCTCTTAGTTTGTCGAAAAGATTGTGATAAAAGATAAAATTTTAATAAGGGATGAAGGGGCTTTAGGGCCCAACACTTAGCACATTGGTTAATCACATTTAATGCAAAATTTACCTTTTATAGCTCATTATAATTTGTGAACAACACTCTATTGATGGAGAGGATCATGACCTAGGTTTTACACACAAATGCCCAATGATTTTGCATATTCTAGACCTTCTTGCCATAGGTATTCACCTACAAGTGACATAACTTGACGAGATGGAGTATAACAAATTCCATTATGACCAAGGAGAGGTGTCACTTTTCCTCACGATAGAACTCTTTTTCATTGATATAAAGTTTTTTAGCCTTGCAAAGCTAATCCTTAATCCCAAGGGTTCTTGAACTTTTCTCTTTGGCCTGTTTTTAATGATGTACCTTTTGTTTGAGCTTTTTTAGGTTCATGTAATTGTCTCTACCTTTTACCAATTTTCTCCTAGTTTCATTAAAAGATTCATTACTCCATTAACCACCTTCTAAAAATCAAATCTCTTATTTTACTCGACAATTCTCCATGCCCAATTTCCTTTTTTGAATTTGATCGTGCTCTGATACCACTGTCAAGGATCTTAATACATGGAGACTTGTAATAACCATACTCTCTTCCAAGATAAGGATTGAATCAATAAACTATGAACAAGATAGTCATATAACTCAAGATAAGCATAGACATGGACAAAACATAGGCTAAGTAGCAGGCACAAAAGCACATAAGCATTGGGTTCGATCTCCCCCCCAACATGAGTGGCTCTTCTTTCTTATATGGGTATTTAAAGATGTATTCATCAAAATTATCCCTTGGAGCAATAATTAGTTATTGCTTCCAAAATTGGTCTTGTACAAAAATTAACCATAGTCCAATGTTAAAAAGTGTAAAGAAATGTTTTGCCCAAACTTATATACAAATGAGCCTATCCATGTAAAACCAAAATGTAGCTTGCATGCATGCGGCTAGAAGTAACAATTTGGTAAACACCTAAGTTGGTGTACTCGGCTAATACCCATCACCATCTTCTATTTGGCAGTTGCACAAAACCTAGTATTTCATGCCCACACAGCATATTGAGGTTCACTATCATTATGTTAGGGAAAGGCTCCATGAAGGAGAGATTGACTTGGCTTATGTGTCAACACATGCCAATATAGCAGATGGGTTTGAAAAGCCTCTTTCGAGGGAAAAGTTTGAAGCTTTTTGCAAAGCTTTGAGCTTACAGCCTCTACCAGGGTGGTTTGCTACACCCTGTCTCCGTTCACACCATTCACTTGAGGGGGTTTTTTTGGTCATGACCACTCCCAGCTAGTTTAGGTGTGGACACAGCTTACTCACAGGAACTTTTTCCTTGTGATTGGACACTTATGTGTGTTGGGTACTTTGCGCTAGGCTACTTTATGTACTCACATTGTACTTTCATATTATTATTGAGTACATCTCTTCCCCCATACCCAACACTAATAGCTTCTTCAATGCCTTTTGTGAACAGTTCATCTTTCAACAAAGAGTTGTTTACCCTTAATTTCCTAGTAGGAAAGTGATTCAGTTTCTCTTCTTCTCCATCTCTAATATGCCATTCCCACATTAGGGGCATATGATCTGAAAGAGCAAAGGAACTATCAATCTTAATCTCTAAGGTATGAGGAACCCAAGATGCTTGGTGACTTAAAAAAACCCTATCTAGTCTAGAGGAAGAGCCAAAGTATTGTAGGATAAAGTATGTATGGCTAGGATCTGATCCCCACTCCCCCAAACTCCATCCATCCACAAGTCCCAGCTTTCCTCTTAGTTCTCCCCATTTCTTTTTCTCCTACCCCATTAGAATGGTGCTTCCTCCACATCTGTCAGATGGTTTCTCCACCATATTAAAGTCACCCAATAGAATCCAAGGGCATTGCATATTAAGACCACAAACCAGTCCCATAACCATCCCCTTTCTTTGTAGTTATGAGTACCATAAATGTTAACAACCCAAAATTTCTCACCGTCAACTTGTCATTCTACTACAAGAGCTCTACCATTGGGATGGTTAGCAATCAAGTAGGGGTTCATAGACTCCTTTGTAATGGTCATAACCCCACTATACCCCTTGTCTGTTCCTCCATATAAACTGCCCAATCCTTGTACCTCTCCCTTCTAATCCTTTTACCCCCAAAAAAGGTTGTGTTCGTGAATAGCTAACAGAGACAACTTCCACTCTTTTACTAGGCTCCAAAAGGTTGCATTTTTCTTCCTATCCTTAATGCATTTTACATTCCATGTGCATCCCCTCATCTCTATCTTGTTATTCATTGAAGAGTAGTTTTAGGTACCATCTCCATCTCTTGACTCCCTTCCTCATTAAGAGCAGGGTTCTGGGGCATCTTCCAAGCTATCTCCACTTGCGAGTTGAACTTCTCCGTGGTGGAAGAAGTCTCACTATCCATTCCCCCCAAATGGTTGAAGGGATTAGAGTAAATTAAGGGACTGTGATCACTAGAAGTTCTTAATGTATCCTTTCCCTTCTCAGGAGATTTATTTCGGGGTCTTCTAGCTTCTTTCTTGGCAGTTCTAAGACTAGTTTTCCCTCTGGATTTTTCTGTCACCTTGGTCCAGCCCACTTCTACAGGTACACTTTTCTATGGATCTCGTAACCCTTTCCCCTTATCTTCTTTGCTCTTGTTAGGTACCATTTCAGGGTTATCTAAAATCTTCTCGTCCCCTAGATCCCAGAGCTCCTCGCTATCTTCCCTCTCTTTGGGTTGCCTACCATAGAATCTGGCTGCATGACCAAGATCACTGCATTTAAAACAAGCTCCTGGAAAAGGGCCGAACTTGAGAGCTAATTCTATTTTACCAAGTTCCCCCTAGAGGTATACCTAAGGTTTTCGGGGTTTTCAACTTGGTATTCCAAGAAATGCAGACATTGTTTGCCTAACGGCCAAAGTCCTCAACTTTAGGAACAAACAGAGGTGGGCCCAACGATTTCGCCAAATCACCCAGAGCAAGCTGAAGCCAGGGAGGGAGTCCTACCAACTCAATGCAAACAGGACATGCATATTTTAGGCTATGGTTCACATCGAAAAGAGGATCAAATGGTATTGTGTGTACCAACTTGGGGCCCATAAACAGAGGAGCTTTGGAGAACACGTCAAAGACGGCCTAGCCTTTAGAGAATAGGAAATTAAATAAACCCTTCCCTAGATAAAAGGTTTGAAGCACCACCTTTTCATGTAGTACTTCATTAAGCCATCTGCTAAGCTCAGCTTTGGTGGGGGACCTACTAGAACAGAATAATATAACACTGCAAAATGAAAACAAATTGACCTGCTTCTTTACTAGGTCGACACACAGAGACCTTGGTACATACCTTGGAAACGGGCGAGCGAGTGCTTAAAAGTAATATTGGGATGTAATCTTTCTTTTACCCAATCAGATTGCATCCTCTTCTTCTCTTGGGTCTCCTTTACATCCTTGGAAACGGGCGAGCGAGTGCTTAAAAGTAATATTGGGATGTAATCTTTCTTTTACCCAATCAGATTGCATCCTCTTCTTCTCTTGGGTCTCCTTTACATCCTCGCGCGTGACAGTGGGATGGATGTTCCCAGAGCTGCACTCAGCTCTTTATTTAACCTTGGGATTTGGGGTCCCACAACTTCAACCCTCCTCTTGCCTTGTTAAACATTAATGTGGCCAAGAAATTGAATAACAAAGGATTAAGATGTCTTGCAGATTGTTGGGACCGGTTCGCAGGCATGTTGGGAAGAGCTTGACCAGCTAGTCATTGAATTTGGGTTGCAGTCCATAGAAAGACTTTTGGTTAATCGGATTCTGGGGGAACTCCAAAAGGTTTGGATTTCCACTCCATTCGATGATTCTTGCTAGCTCAAAGACTGGATGTGGTTTAATGGGGTCAAGCTGGACAAAGGGTCAGCTAAAGCCTTGTACTTAGAAATGAGAAAAACATATCTGAATATTGAATATTGAAACAAAGTTTAGAAAATAAAATGGAAAGATGGGACGACTTGGAGAAAGAGATGGAAACTCATTTGGGAATCTAACTTGCCCTTGAAATTCCAAGTATTCCTATGGAGGGTGTGCTTGCTAGCTCTACTAGTTGGATCCAAACTTCTTCAAAGAAATTTCACCTCAGGCTGCTGCCCAAGGTGCAGGTTAACCTTGGAAGATGGGAAACATACATTCCTTTAGGCAATACAATCTCTCCACAATGGAATCAGATAATCTGTAATGCAACAGGCCTTGGTACATACTAGGAACTCCTAACATAAGATTGCTTGCAGGTTGGCCCAACTGAAGTTGTGAAGATCAAGCTGACCAAGTTTGGACCCAAGACCAAAAGGTGGTATCTCAAGGAAAAATATCCAGTTTATACATTTGTGGCATTTGTGGAAAATCCCTTAGGTTCCATGCCAATGGTTAAGGTGTGGACAGGCAAACATGTCTTGGAAAGGCTTCCACCTAAAGGTTTCACAACCGAGCCCATGATGATTGCCAGTATGCAGTTGTTTGTTGGGCTACCATGTATCCTGGAGTCAATCCTCCTTTGTTTGGGAGGATGAAAGATGGGATATGCTTTGCAAATTACAGAATTGTAGTAAATTAGACTTGGAACATGTTTGAGATACAAGTATTTTTGGGGGAAGCATTGTAAGATAACTATGTACTGTATATATATATCTTCAGTTTTAATATTATAAATATTCTCAAAAAAAAAAGAGGCAAGGACCAAAAATGCACCACTCCAGCCAAACTTTTTTTTTTTTAATGCACCACTCCTTGTCATGGCTTTGCGAAGAGTGTTTAGTGGTAGTAGTTGGTAAGTTCGCTGACGTAATGACCGATGTCAAAGACCAAATATGGGGGAATCAAATACCAACCAATGGTCTGCTACCACTTGGCACTTAAGCAGACCTTCAGATTACAAGACGGACGGTCTAGACGCGCTTGTCAAGATTCCTTACATACGATCAGTATCGTCGTCGTCCTGATCCGACAGCGCACTGCGCTTGGCACAGGAGGATTCATGGGTAGCACCTGCTCTTGCTTCCAATCAACGCCCCCTTCTCCTCCTCCTCCTCCTCCTCGTGCTCACAACAGACCCGCCGCCGCCGCCGCCGCCGCCGCCACCACCACTACTACCATCACCAGCAGCAGCACCGAGCAGCAGGATGCTCACGCTAGGTCCATGGCTGCCCGTGCCGCCCAGCAGCGGTGGGTTTGTCTTTCCGCTGCATTTACCGGATCTCTGTTGCCATCCCAGCCGCTTGATCAAGTGATACAATTTGATTTGATTGCTGTGTAGCTAATTCTTCCCTTTGTTTGTGCGTGAGGTGGGAATCCAGGTTAGAGAGTTTCAAGAAGACTCCCGCCTGTCGAGCCGCACGCGCCCACGCAGCCGCCACTGCAAAGCCCTCGCCTGCGGGCAGAGGAGGCGAGCCAGTACTCAAGGTAGCCGGACGACTTTTCTCTTTTTTTTTCTCTTTGTTAATTCAAATATTATTAATTCAAATATTATTCCCTAATGCAATCAAAATGAAGACATCTCCTCAAGGTAGCCGGACGACTTTTCTCTTTTTTTTTCTCTTTGTTAATTCAAATATTATTCCCTAATGCAATCAAAATGAAGACATCTCCTCAAAGCTTTTTTTATACACTAAATGCTGGTTTTATAACTAAATTGTATAATTACATATTTTTTAAAATAAGGGTAAGGGTTGCAAAAATCATTAGCCACTTCTTTTTTTTTAATGGGTAAAATTATGCTAGATTGTTGTTTTTTTCATCCACCTCACCCCCTCTTCCTCATTTTTGAAGTGGCAAATGGGGGCTTTGATGAGTAAAGTTTTGATGGGTAAAATTACACTAGATTGTTGTTTTTTTAGCACTATTCTCCACCTCACCTCAACACCACTTGACCATCCCTCCCCTCTTCCTCATTTTTGCAGTGGCGAATGGGGGCTTAGACTACGCCATTAACATGGCCCCCACCTCAAGAATAGCAATGCCTATGTCCACATGCCGCAACATATGGTAGGCTTAGAGTACTCCATCAACCTGGGCCCACCACAAGATAGCAATGCCTACATCCACACTCCATTCAATGGGGGGGGAAATAGAGGTTTAGTGTATTTTTAACTATTTGATTTCAAAATCACCACAAAATTTATGCTTAAAGGTTTCAAGAATCTTATGTTCCACATGTATACCTCAAATTCCATAAATTTAGGGTAGTCTCTAAGTTTAAGAATCTTATGTTTAAGATGTATACCTCAAAATTTATGCTTGAAGGTTTCAAGAATCTTATGTTTAAGACGTATACCTCAAATTTCATAAATTTAAGTAGTCTCTAAGTTTTAAAAATAAAGTTTTCACACTTTTTAGGTGAAAAAAGTAAATTTAACATCTAGCATTGTGTAGAGCTTTCTCGGTCATGCTGCACCCAACAACACGCACCATGTACCTCAGAATAAGAGTCACCCAACCAAGAGATGGCATGCCTCAACATGTTTACTCTCTCTCTCTCTCTCTCTCTCTCTCTCTCTCTCTCTCTCTCTCTCTCTCTCTCTCTCTCTCTCTCCCCCCAAGTGGTGCTCACTATACTTTGTCAATAATTTTGACTATGGATGCATTTTTCTTTTTGTTTCTAGACACTCTAAACAAGCTTTGATGCACAACATCGCAAGTTCTTGAAAAGCAAAGATTGAGCTACAATGGTAGTGAGGAGAGTTTAGGGGATATAATCAAATGTATCTTTTCCAAACAATAATGAGATGTATCTTTTTCAAACAATATGTACCTCAAGAGGAGAGTTTAGGGGATATAAAAAAATAATGAGATGTATCTTTTTCAAACAATATGTACCTCAAGAGTCGACACCACACAATTCCACAAGGGTAAGAGGAAGGGAAAGAAAAAACACACATGTTTCCATCCCTTTGATTGCATCCTCTTAATATTTGAGGCAATTCACACCAACTTTCGCTACTTGTGGGGTTGCATCTATGCCATGGCCATTGGTTGATGCCCATGGGCCAAGGGAGTATCACACTAATAAGCAGTTGGCTATTAAAAGAGATAGATAATTATCCCATATGTGTATGGATAAAAATAGTGCCAAAGAACTATATAAGCAGCACGAGGAGGTTTCATAAATAAGTGTTACCTTGTGCAGGTTTGGACCTAGAATAGCCCAGAGCTAGGTCTAGGACTACCGAGCTTTATGGGTTGGTACCACACATGTGGTATGGATTGCACATGGTGGTGGTTTGACTTGTGAGGTGGTCTTGTGATTTGAAGGCCTTATGCTAAGGTGGTGCGTGCATCTATCTCTTGGGAGATTTGAAGTAATGAACCTTTCATTAAGGTTTCAATTATCAGACGAAGAGCGTGATTTATGGTGGCCTTTTCTTTGATCCAAAACTTCATTAAAGTTTAAATTATTAGACACATGGTGCATCTGGGCTATTAAACTTGGTGTGTAGTCGAGTGTTGGTAAAAGCCCTCATTGATTGTAGGGGTTTGCAACTCTTAGACACATGGTGCATCTGGGCTATTAAACTTGGTTTAAATTAAAGTTTAAATTAAAGTTTAAATTATTAGACACATGGTGCATCTGGGCTATTAAACTTGGTGTGTAGTCGAGTGTTGGTAAAAGCCCTCATTGATTGTAGGGGTTTGCAACTCTTTGGGGGTGGAAAATCTGCACGAGTTCAAAGAGTGCAATTGTTGGTGCCTCACTCTTATTCAAAGCACATCCTTTACTATCTTTTGAACCAATTGCGTTATTCCAAATGGCATTTGCCACATTTTTTAATATGTTTCCTACCACTACCAAACTACTACGGGTTGTTGAAAGCTATCAATGGGTTAGAGAGCTTGTATTGCTCATAATAGAGTTAATGATAGCTTAAGACAAGTTAGACCCTATACTTTGCATGACTTAGGGTAAGGCAAAGAAGTGCAAAGGATGGTTATGCAATCGAGATTAGAACACTATGGTGTAAAGATCTAAATCTCAAGTATGGCATTGATTTAGTTTGTTATGGAATTGAGATCTTACACGAGTTGTGTGGATAGATCCAAATGGATCTAGAACTGTCTAATTGATTAGCCTCCTCTAGAGGTTAGTTCTTAAGGGGGGAAGTATGGGATGATATCCATAGGCCAAGGTAGTGTCATAAAAAGCAGTTGGCTACTGAGAGAGCTCAATAATTATCCCATATGTGTATGGGTAAAAATAGCACCAAAGTGTGAGTTTCTAAAATTTTAATTAAACTAAAAGAAGAGGTGATTATTTCCCAATTAGTGCACACAATATAATGATGCATTTAATTCAGTAAATTATGAAACAAATCTATGAGAAAATGATGGCTCAAAGGTTTTATTATATTAATGAAACTGCTCAACTTAAAATAGAGATGGATAACATAGAGACATTGTTAACCACTCTGTAAGTTAACATGGTTTCACTCGCTCGAACTATCATAAGTCACTTTAACATGTTACCCACTCGACTAGGCACTTATCTTTTTTAAGATGATGCTCAAACATATGAAGTGATCTTACCTTAAGCTTAATGTCAAATAGGGAAAGTCTAAGGACTTTGTGTACCTACTTGCTTAAGACTAGTTTTAGATGCCGAACCATTTTTAAGTTTGGTCAGCCTAGTGTGAAAGTTAGTCATTTGTATATAAGTCATTTTTGACACTAAGCAATACACATTCATTCCTTGCAATACATTACTTATAAGCTCTACTTTTCTCTCTTCTTACTTGCATGTATGCTATTGAATCTTTCTTACTTCATTGATGTTCCATGTACTTATAAGCTCTTATTTTCTCTATTCTTACTTGCATGTATGCTATTGAATCTTTCTTGCTTCATTGATGTTACATGCTAGATAGGTAGGTTTGTATGTTTTCCCTCTTGCAATCTTCCCCCGCTTTTTATGAGAGAGGACCGTAGTGAAGGTTATCTCTGCTTGCCTCCATCTAGGCATGGAGAGAGCTCTACCTTCACCCCATTGGCAAAGGAGCATTTTGGTGTGACAACAGAGTAAGGACATAATGAACGACGAGTTAATGCACCCACATCGAGAAATTGCAATTGCGCCTCTAAGGTAAGGCTTAACAACACATGATTTGGTAAGGCTAAGGTAAGCTCTTAACTTGAATATATTTGGCACCATTGATGGGGAGCAGCCTAGGACTTAGCTATGATTCATTCACCCATTCCAGTCTATTGGGATTACTCAATATTACCCGATGTTGATTAGGAGGTCACACTCCAAAAAAAACATACAATTTTGGAGCCTTGGATGCATTTAGTTTATTTTTTTCAGTTTGATTTAAAGCTTGTTGCATTAGGGCATTCTATTTTCATATCTTGGAAGGGAAAAAGCATGGTTTCTTAGTGATTTGCATGATTTTTGAGCCCAAAAGGCTTAGATTCATTGCATTAAGCCAAGGAATACCTTAGTAATTATGATTAGGAGTAGAATCACTTCCAAAACATAAGCATTTAGCTCCACTAGGTATGAATTAGAGTGGGATAGGTAATTTTTATTCATGTGTTTCATATTTTTTCATACATTATTTGAATTGGTAGTTTAAAGCATGCAAATCCAACAGAAAAACAACAAAAAGGCACTTAATTACTTGCATAATCATCAAGGTGATTAAGGATTGGGATCACCCCACATCACGTCCAAAAAATCTCAAAAACTCTAAAAACAAAGCCAACTGGCTCTCTAGTTCGGAGATGTGAGCCCATAGTCCCACGAAAAAAGACATGAATCTGGCCACATGAGCTTGTAAACATGAACCGTGACCTTGGTCCCATAAGCCGTGAATCTACAGATGTGATCCTGAAATGGGAAACCGGGACCTTGGGAAGTGTGTGCAACAGAAAATATAGAAACGAGAGAGAAGGGCCCCAACTGCCTCCCCAAGCGTGTGCCAAAAGAAAATATAGAAACGAGAGAGAAGTGTGTGCAACAGAAAATATAGAAACGAGAGAGAAGGGCCCCAACTGCCTCCCCAAGCGTGTGCCAAAAGCATCCTCGCTTGAGTATTTATAGATTTTATTACTTCAAAAATAGGTTACATGGCTATTTTAGCCTTTGGTTGCTCCATAATAATTTCTTTTACAAAAATGAAATGGGAAACCAGGACCTCACGAAGCGCACACAACAAAAAAATACAAAAATGAGAGAGAACACCAGATTGGGTCCCAACTACGTGTACCAAAGCATCCCCACTTGAGTATTTATGGATTTTATTACTTTAAAAATAGGTTACAGGGCTATTTTAGCCTTTGCTTGCTCCACAAGCTTTTCTTTTACAAAAATTAGACAATAAAATATTTTGTAAAATCTAACTCCCATGATAGTCCTCCCGGTTAAGAATACAACCATCCTCGGTTGTAACTATCAGCACACATAAGTGATTAAACACATTAATCGTTCTCATATTGGATTCACTCACAATATCTTTACACACATCGCATGTGTCTTGGAGTTGATCGTATTCACTCAAAATCAAACTCACACAACCTTTACACATGTTAAACGTGTCTTAGAGTTGATCGGATTCACTCACAATCAAACTGCCACATTGGATTCACTCACAATGTCTTCGTACACGTCACGTGTATTCACGGAGTTGATCAAACTCATACCACACGTCTCAGACGTGTCACAGCTGGTTGGATTCACTCACAAAACTGCCACATTGGATTCACTCACAATGTCTTCATACACGTCATGTGTATTCATGGAGTTGATCAAACTCATACCACACGTCTCACATGTGTCACAGCTGGTTGGATTCACTCACAACCAACTTGGGTCACCCTCTAAAGAATTAATCAAAGTCACTCTTGATTCTTATACCACACTTGGGTCACCCTCTCAAAAATTAACCAAAAGAGTTGCTCGGATTCACTCACAATCAAACTCGCACATTCCTTACACGCCTCACACGTGTCACAGCTAGTTGGATTCACTCACAACCAACTTGGATCACCCTTTCAACACATGATTGTGATAAGTTATCTGTCACAAATAAATATCACCAAGTATTTATCACAGACATGTAAAAGAGACATTGTATCAAGGTCTTCTATGTGTAATAAATTCTAGTGTCCCATACCACCATAAATTATCCCACATAAATCTAGAGATAAGTATGCATCGGAATACTTCACACATTATTAATCTCGTGTCTCATACCACAAGACTACTAAATAGTGAAAAATTCATAAAGTATAGTTCAAGATGGAAGGGCCAGATCCTCCAAGAAGTTCTACTTTTGATGCATAAAAGCTCTCCTTGAAATTTACAAAAGTTTTAGATAAAATTTATTGTAAAGATAATCAAATGAATATGTTACCCTTCATCATCGTGGTAGTCTTGTTCTTCATCATCATCAATCATATTGAGTCCGATCTCGTTATACCTAAAACACTTCTTTGAATCATGTTTATTAGCTTTTTGTGACTCGTCTACCTTGGTGTGAATACATGTGTTATGGTCATTAAGAGATGTATCAAATGATTTTGGAGAGGTTTTAGGCTTCAAAAATGTTAATGTCGAGGTTTGGAGTGTCATTGTTTTCTTGGAAAACCCATTTTTTTAATACTAAAAAGTTTCTAGAAGAAAAATAATCAAATATTAAATAAAACTTGATAATGTAAAATAGAATGCAAAAGTAAGAAAGCCTTACCTTGATGTATTGTTGACTACAAAAATGAAGAAGTTAAGAAAAATAGAGAATTTAAAACAATTCATAAATAACTGAAAATATAATCATTCTCTTCTTCTTTTCCTTCTTCTTCTTCTTCTTCTTTTCCTTCTTCTTCTTCTTCTTTTTCTTCTCTCTCCTCTTCTTCTTCTCCTCCTTCTCTCTTTTCTTCTTCTTCTTCTCCTTCTTATCTTTTCTTCTTCTTCTTCTCCTTCTCCTCTTTTCTTCTTCTTCTTCTCCTTCTTCTCTTTTCTTCTTCTTCTTCTTCTTCTCTTTTATTCTCTTTCTTCTTCTCTTTTATTCTCTTTCTTCTTCTCTTTTATTCTCTTTCTTCTCTCTCGTCTTCTTCTTCTTCTTCTTCTTCTTCTTTTCCTTCTTCTCTCTTCTTTTTCTTCTTCTTCTTTTTCTCTCTCCTCTTCTCTTTCTTTTTCTTCTTTTTCTTCTTGTGCCTTGTCTAGCGCTACCACGCAGCATCCCCTTAATCCCACATAGCATTGTTTAGTTTAGTGGTGAGAGTATAAAGAGAAAAATGACATGGTCTTAATACTTGTCTTTTAAGAGACATGCACGCTCCTTCCAAAGGGTCGGCCAGTTGGCTTTGTTGCCTGCTGGCCCTTTGTTGAGGGGGGTCTCCCGCCGGGGCGGCAAACCACCTTGCTATGCACCTGGGTCCTGTCGCATATTCATTATTATGGGCCATCACGTCATCAACACTCTGATAGTCATTGTCCGTGCTGAGTTCTTGGGTTTCTTGTCATCATTCTTCACCTTCGCATAGAGGACCTGTTGGTCTTGGGCCGTCTAAGTGCCCCAATCACACACGTTTTTGGCAAAGTGTACCCAAGGTACTCTCTGATACCACTGAAAGGGGAAACTAGGACCTCGAGAAGCACGTGCAATAGAAAAATATAGAAATGAGAGAGAACACTAGATTGGGTCCCAACTGCCCCCCTAGTGTGTGCCAAAAGCATCCCCGCTTAAGTATTTATAGATTTTATTACTTAAAAAATAGGTTACATGGTGATTTCAACCTTTGCTTGCTCCACAAGCTTTTCTTTTACAAAAATTAGATAGTAAAACATTCTGTAAAATCTCACTCCCATGATAGATCTTACAGATATAAGTCTAGAAACTTGTAGGTTTACCTAACACTATACTAACCCATTATTAATGCCTTAAAGGATATACCTATTGTGCTAACCCATTATTATTATTGTCCTAAAGACTTGTAAGGACATACCTACTTATGTCCACCTTTGAGGATTTTCTTATCATACAATCTGTACGAGCTATACAATTTCCAAGGAAATTTTATTATCTTTCGTAAAGTATAATTATTACCCACAATAATTGCACCAACCTTGTCATAGGCCTATTACATAAAAGTATGTGCCTTAGGTATGCCTTTTTCATAAAAATAAAATATGTGAGCCTATTTCATATAAAAAAGTGTGAGCCTACACAGATAAGCCTACATACACAAGTCTAGAGAGACATGAGATGTAAACCTATATGCGTGAGCCTAGACATATGAGTCTAGAGGTATGAACCTAAAGACGTGAGCCTAGCCAAAAAAAAAAAGATTAAAAAATATCCCCCAAAAAAATGTAGCTTGACCATAACACACGTCTGAAATTATTTTCAGACCTACTTTAGGAAAGACTAGAGTACATTACATGAGAGTGAAACCCTTAATGCAAACCCAATCTGGACTAATTATTGGAAACGATAATATAGTTAATTGTAGTTCATCAAGCCACACTTGTAATGTAGGAGGACAAATGTCATTGAAAACCACACAGCCCAACCCCACAAGGTAAGAAATCCCAAATCCTGAAACAAAAGGTTTGTACAACCACCCTTATGTTCCACTATCATGTGAGTATGAAAAAGACATGCTTATTATGACATTTGAAATGGGAAGGGGGCTTGTCACAAACATAGCACCTAGAGGCTTAGAGTTAGGCAAAACAAAGCCAATCCACATCTCAAGGAGGAGGATGACAAAAATTGATAAAACTAGAGATTCCATCCAATATCTATGGAAGTTTGATCAAATTTGCAAGGCCACGGGATGGATTAATGATCCCACTAAGCTCTGTTCAAGGCAAAGCAGGTGAGTGGTTTAGATCTTTAAACACACATGAAAAATTTCGGCTCCTACAAGGTCTTGAGATACACAATAATTGTGGGATTCTTGCCTAATGGATTATTTATTGAGGATGGAACCGCATCGCACAAATCTATAACCTCAAATAAGAGGAGGGGGAAACAATGTGGGACTAAATAGCTAGAACCATGTATCTTCACATGAGATGTAGCCCTCGCGCTGAAAGACTAGATAGCTTATCACTCACATTGATCAATTTATAATTGGTCTTAAGAGTAAGACGCTTTAGGACCATCTCTATATGCAGTAGGTCTAGACACTACATCTTTGAGATGAGTGTTACCACTGTCGTTAGGTAATAGAATTAGTAGACAATCTACAAGATAAGAATATAGAAGTCATTCCACCCAAACCAAGAGATATGGGACATGTCATCCAAAGCCTCAACAGCTAAAGTAACTAACCAGCTAGATTTCTAGTCAAGGAAATGAGTATGGATAAGTTGGCAAAAAATCTGCTCAACCATTTAGGCTAGCAATCTCGGGGGGGTTCACCTAAAAATATGTAAGTATACCACATGAGTTCAAATGAAGGGGTTTTTTAATTCAAAGTTTTAAGATAAATTTATAAAAATACATTTATAGAATGGGTTTTTTTAATCAGTTTAGAAAATAAACCCGTAAGTCCATAAAGAAAAAGGGGTCATTTATTCATGAAAACTTTACAGGTAAGGGGTTCTTTAAATACCCCTTGAACGCACATGATACATAGGGTTTCTTAGTAGTGCACCCCCTACTAATAGTAGCAGGGCCAGTCTCAAGAGAGAAACCCCAAGGCCAGTCCCAACCACTTCCTCAAAAGCACAACACACACATTTATTTCCACAAAGAGATATGATTTAGTTTGCAATTTGTCACCAAAACTATGCAAGCATGGAAGCATGGAGTCTCCATTGTCCACTTCTAAGGCCTAAATAACAATAGTATTGTGCTCATTGCCAACAACATGAGAACCATGGTATAACTCGTTGTTTGTACCAAAGGGAAACCCAACACCACACTATCCCTATAGCCCATACTAAGTGCTTCTCAACTGGTGTTAAAATCCAATGCCCCCATTTATCAAAACCCTATACCAAGAGGTATGTGTAGACTATCACCAATGCTTAGTATTACCACCCCAACTAGTTCAATCAGGAATTGCACCAGTATAACAATACAGGGTGACTTTCCCAATGGACTCTGAGAGTCAAGAACATGAGAGTTACAAGTTATATAAGCAACATGATTCATATGGATATTATCCAAAACCAACCCCCCAACATTGACTATGCCTCCTTGTTCTAGAAGCAATGGTGCAACAAAGAGCAAGAGACTTTAATAACATGTCATGTAGACCACCTCTCTAAACCTCAATGTCAAAGAAACATATTACAAGTGTGGATTCAAACATGCTTTCAAGGATTGTCCCAAGAGAGTGATAATCGCCCCAGTGGGGTAGGAGCATCAACTACTTTAATGAGCCTTAGCTTGTTAAGCATACAAGGAAGACTTGTTCATATAATCCCCCTTAATGCCATCACAAGGCTCTAGATCAAGATGACGGTAGTTGCAACCAAGGCAGATAAGAAGCAGAAAGCTCGGGCTTCTATCTTGAAGCCAACAACCAAAGAGCATGAGGTGCAAGCCCTAAAGGCTATAACAATAGCCGTTGAAAAGGCCAAAGAACCAGAACCACGGGTCTAAAAGAAGAAAATCTCAAGGAGGATGCTGAAATGTAACACACAAACAAAGACAATAATGTCATTCCATAAAGTGGTTCAAACAATAGCTCCAAAGTTTCCTCCCTCAATAGAGATAACGAGCAATCTCTTGCTCAAAATAGCTCTTTCCAAAGAGAAGAAACCCATTAACTATACAAACCTTTTAAAGAAACTGCAAGCCCATGTTGAAGAAAGAGTAAATGAAACAAACCCAAGAGCTTATAAGGAAGGTGCAAGTTAAACTAGAGCGAGTACTTGAGCAAGTGATCAAGTACAAACCACTAACCCCACCTAAGCACATCCTAGACCCTATTCAAGATTCAATCATAGAACCAGTAAGGGAACCTCAAAGTGTGACAAAGTTCATAGTCAAAGAAGCTACAAAAAGAGCCAGTTTTAGAGCCTCTACCTAAGGAAGCAATCTAACCGAATCCCACATAGAGGTTGTGCAGAGTGGAGGAGTCAGTGGGAGATGAAAGTCGGCCTTCCATGGCATCATAGTCACCAGAATATTTTCTTTGGGGTGATGACCGCATTAAAGGCACCACCACTTTGGGAGGATTAGTATGCATGTCTTACACATTGGCATGTCCAAGCCCATCTGCAAGTGACTACAAACCAAATGAGCGCAAATATCACCCAAGGGGTAGTCTTCCTTATCCTCATAAGTTCAAGTCCTAATAATATCTCTTTTATAAGGAAACTATCAACTTTGGAGATACTTATCCCGACTTGATGACTGGGAGAGCTAAAGATCCCACACTCCTAAACTTTAATATGAGGAGGATGAGTCGTGCCACACATGGGGCACCCTCCCTCCATACCCAAGACAAAAGGATAGCTGAAAGTGTCCATGAACAAGTTGGGACACTATTTCAAAAAGCAACGAAATGAGCGTCGTTACCTATCATTTATCAAGACATGATGGTCTTTGCAATCTTGGATGGTGGTGCTGGTCTCAACATAATTCACTAAGATTGATAAAAGGCATAGGGAACCCCACCACCACTTATAGCCACAAGCCTCATGGTCAAGCTTGTCAATGGGAACACGCTTAAACATTTGGGCATTCTTCAGGATATAAAGATTAATACCTTAGGATAAGCTTTTACCAAACATTTGTGGTGGTGGATTTCATAGAAGAGGGTCATACAAGAGACCATACACCATGATCCTCAGAAGGCCTTACATGAGAGATGTCATGATTGGGAAATCAATCACATTTACATACATAAAGGTAACTAATCCTTGAAAAAAAAACTTGAAAATAGGGAAGAATCATCCCACTGGTCAAGGCATTCTCGCCAATAAGTCTGACACAATCGCTCGGACCGCTTCAGGTGTGCGATATATAAAGCATGCAACATAGAAGCTCACACCACGTCAATTGGCATCTATAGAGCTTGTTAACAAGAGATCTTGGATGGTAAAGATGAGGACCAAGAATATGAGCCCTTCCCACCAGAGCCTGCCAACTCTAAGAATTGGCAAATCCAAATTTTGGGACCATAGAGACTCTTTCATAGACACTTCGAAAAAGGTTTGTTCAATTGGATAGTGTTGAAATCACATCCATCTCTATGCTTGATGTATTTGAAACAGAACTGATGGTGGAAAACCCACTCGTCTTGAGCTAGAATTCTCCCAAAAGACTACCTAGATGTATTCCCTGCCTTTTTTAATGCTAGGACTAGCCATACATGTTACCATGGGAGACACAGACCTCATTAGGCCACCCACCCCTTGTACCATCCATAGCAACTATTAATGCGATAAACAATTCCCAATCCATGACCATTGGTTACCTTAAAGTTGAATTTTATATTGGAACTAAACCTATGTCTTACAAGTTTTATGTGACCCCCACAGGTATAGTGAAAGAGAGTAATATTCTTAGGAGGGGATGGAATCCATCCCCTCCAAAGGACCGCAACACTCGAGCTTCCCTATAGAATGGCTATATCGTGCCCTTGTTGGTGTGGATGAGGGCACCTGTCACGTAGCTTATAATAAGCTACGTAGAGCTTGATCAGACATGGAGCCTGATCTCACCAGAGTGCTATCGGTGAGGGTGTCCGAGGTTCAGGGGTGAGGTGCCCAGGTCGGAGGCCCGCAGGCAAGTGTGGGCAGGCAGGCCACTACATAAGCTCATCAGTGCGGTGCTTGTCTAAGTAGATGTCCACATTCCTTGGGTTCTCCTCCCTTCTCTTGGTGGCTATGGTGGCTACTTAGACAATGTCACATTGGTCCTAGAGCTAGGATGATGGGCCTCACTCACTCTCCACACACATGAACCCCTTTGGAAGAAGATAAGGTTTCTCTTGTTTTTTTGTTTTGTAATGCGAGATTTTTATTTGTACCAAGCAGTGTCATTTCTCTTATTTTTTGAATGGTGGAAAAAGGCTTCACTCTTTCTCTCTCGTTTTTTTTCTGCATCTCTACAACGGAGGGTGTATGAAGAGAAGTGAATCTCTATGGCCCGACTACTGTACTCGCTTGTGCAGCCTTGGCTACTATACTCGCTTGTGCAGTCGTGTTGCCTACGGTTGCTACTCTACTGCCTTTACCCAGCCCGAAGTGAATCTCTATGGCCCGACTACTGGCGCGTGGCCAACACCACCGCTGCTACGAACAACTCCTAAGCCAGCTACGCCTTTGATATCCCAGGAATAGCTGGGACCCGCCGACTCACTTATCTCTATCAAAGTACAGAGACTAAAGCATAACTAAGGGCGAGTACTACCAAAGCTGTGCATAAGGTACACCAGCACTGTCAAACGCCTTGTTCGCCCATCACACCGGCCTGGCCTCATGGCTCTAACTAAGGCTAAAACGCCAAAGTAGTCAAAAGGGGTAGAGAAGCTGAGGTGCTTGTGGTAGAGGTTCTTCCAGAGGGCACCCTATGGCACCATAGCTCATCCTCAGCATCTACATTGCATTGGGCCGATACACTCACAAGAAATCTAGTAATCCAGCACTTGTGCTCATTTTTGCATCATTCTTCTTGCATAATTTATCATTGGCACTCATGGCATTGAGTGATAGCCTAACCTTAACCTCAGGGTGGGAGTGTCTCTAGGGTCTTGTCACCTTTCTCTAACTTGACACAAGCCAAGCTTGCTGATATGTGGCAAGAAATACATGCATGTCAAACGGAGGCCATTCATCCTCCCACTGATAACTCAACTTGACATGCACGAGACTGGTAGTTCTCATGGTGCGACCCAAACTTTACCATTTTCCTTTGTGATGACGACCCCATAGATTATTCCATAGGAGCGGCTGAACATAGGTCTAAACACTACCCAAAAGAACTTAGACGGACCTCTTAGACATTTGGGAGGATGATACCTTAGATGCACAACCCGATGAGGTTCTCATATAGAATGTCTCGCATATGAAACCCTCTTGGAGCTATTTAAAAGAACCCAAACTTTAGAGCAAAACCAACAAGATATCTTGAAAGTCTTTTGGAACATACACCATCATTTGGGAGGCCTATCAGTAGCCCCACCTTTTCCCATTGAGTTCTCTCAAGCGAATAGAGTACATTTCGACTACAGTTGCCTAGACCGCTTCAAGTGCGATATCTATAAAGCATGCAACATAGAAGCTCACACCACATCTATTGATATCTGTAGAGCTTGTTAACAAGAGATGTTGGATGGTAAAGATAAGGACCAACAATATGTGCCGCTCCCACAAGAGCCTGTCAACTCTAAGGATTGGCGAATCCACGTTTTGAGACCATAGACACTCTTTCATAGAAGCTTCAAAAAAGGTTTGTTCAATTGGATAGTGTTGAAATCACATCCATCTTCGTGCTTGATGTATTTGAAACAAAACCAATGGTGGAAAACCCACTCGCCTTGATCTAGAGCTCTCCCAAAAGACCACCTAGATGTATTCCCCACCTTAGTTGGTGCTAGGGCTAGCCAGAACATGTTGCCTTGTGAGGCATGGACCTCATTAGGCCACCCACCCCTTGTACCATCCGTAGCAACCATTAATGCGGTAAACAGTTCCCAATCCATGATTATCGATTACCATGAAGTTGAATTTTATACTGAAACTAAACCTACGTCTTACAAGTTTTAGGTGACCCCCATAGTTACAGTGAAAGAGAGTATTATCCTTAGGAGGGGATCGATTGCATCCATCCCCTCCCATGGACCGTAACGTCCCCTTGGTGTGGATGAGGGTACCCCAAACCTATCAAAACCCCTACAAGGTTGGTTGCCCAATACACTAAAGTGGTGGTTCTCCTCTATACAATATGCCTAGAGTCCTCAATACTCACACCATAATGCATGCATGAAGAGACTAAGACACATTAGAATACAAGCATAGCACAATGACAAGAATACTTTAAATAGCCTTACATTACAAGCCCCAAGAATACTGTAAATAACATTTGCATTACTCCCAAGATGTTGTTACATGCCCTTCATCATATCGTGCACACCTAGTGTGTGATCCTCACACAATGAGTAAGATAACACACAGATGGTAATGACAAGTGACTACAACACTCAATGAATAAGGCTAAATGGGAAATGATGCCCCGCGGAAAGGGATATGAGAGTAAAGAATGTCCTGAAGGATGAGCTGAGAGCCATTTAAAAGATTCGTGCAAGGTGCGGTGGAGACGGTGACATCTCCTATCTATAGTAGATGCCCATGGCAATCATGGTGCCTTTCAATGGAATCTCCATTGAAAGGCACCATGATTGCATTGGAGACGGTGACATCTCCTATCTCTAGTAGATGCCCAATGCAATCATGGTGCCTTTCAATGGAATCTCCATCTCCTATCTCTGGTAAATACCCATCAGAGTGACCGTGCGATGTCTTCAATGCCAGAGCATGCATCTCTCATGTATCTGTTGGTGGTGTGCTTTCGTTTTTGGATGGATACTCTAGGACGGTATAGTGGAATGATCTAGCATCTGGGTGATCCAGTGTGGCACCATGTGATGGTCCAACTTGAACAATGTAGTGTGGGCACCCTTGGTGGCTATAGGTCACCAAAATTTTGACTACACGACAAACTAGATGCCCAACAAAATAGAGAATTAGCAAATAAACTAGTTATTGCATTATGCCTCCAGTGAATAGGGATCTTCTCTTTTTATACATATGCCCAAGGCACTTACAACCCCTCGCATATGCCCAAGGCACTTGCATTATGCCTCCAAAATAGGGATCTTCTCTTTTTATACATATGCCCAAGGCACTTACAACCCCTCGCATATGGGATAACTTACACTCACTCTTCTCGTAACTTTGTCCAATTTTACATGCAAATAACAATGGGCACTCTACCTTGCTATAGTTTCCTCGCATAATAAGAATTCACCATCTTAGTGAATCATCATGCTAAGAAAAATACATAGCTTTCATACATGTGTATATCCACCAATATTACCGCTAAGCCAATTACAAAAGATAACCATCATCAACCAAATACATATGAGAAGGTGGAGTCATGCTTGAGTACCCATGAACCAAGCCATCTCCTCCCTAATGCCTTGGCTCCAATGCTAATGCACCATGCCACACATGGCTCCCACAATCATCTCATATATCTACGTTTGATTTGAGATTAAATCTCGTCCTTTACAACCAACAAGACCTTATATCACAAGGGTGTCGATGTCATCCACCTAGCCAGGGAATAATCACGGGCCAAGAAGGTAATTACACTATCACGCTGCCCAAGCGGTTGATGAGTAAGGCACATATACCAACCGTATGGCCATTATTATGCACAAATCAGCAGGCCCTTTGGCTAAACGGTGGCCTCCCCACCAACCTATTTTAGAGAACAGAGCTGAAGGACTGCAATAGCATGCTAGCGAATTGCACTTACGACGTTTAATTTGGGTGAGGGTGGTAGAAGGACCACAAGGCATGGAGTGCTATGGAAAGTAGGTTAACACACCAATCGGAGAAGAAGAAATGGCATGCAATGAGGCAAAAGAGAGAATCAACAAACAAATTGGTTATTGTATTATGCCTCTGATGAATAGAAATCTCCCCTTTTATACATATGCCCAAGGCATTTATTATAATCCCTTGCATATGGAATAGCTCACACACTCTTCTCATAACTTTGCCCACTTTTATATGCATATAGTAATGGGCACTTTGCCCTCCTACAATCCCAAGCCCCATTCTCCACTTATAAGCCATCACCTCAAGTAACCCCCTGACACTCCTCTCGCCTCACTGCGTCGACCACCCCCTCAAACCATTATGGACATCAAGTGGCAAAGACAAAAATCACCCCATAAACTTCAACCTTAACAACCCTTTAGGGAGGTCACTAAGAAAGAAGGAAGGAGTGGGTACCCTAGAGTACCTTAGCTAGCCAAGGAAAATACAATGCCCAAGCAAAGACCTGGCAACCACCATTTACTCAAAAACCTACCTATGAGTGGAATAGAAGCCCCATTCAATAGAGTTTTACCCACTCCCTAAGCCTCGTTGCATCTCCATCAAGATGGTAGAAGCTTAAGGCTTCTACGACAAAAACCCTTATGTTCGGGTCCTAAGAACCTTATAGACCTATCATCACGGGACCTCATGTATATACATCAAGGATTAAACTATAGACTTGAATCTAATTGACAAGATTAAAGCATAGCAAAGAACAAGAAAAATAGAGCGACATCACCATCAACACACTATTGGGTGCAATCTCCCCCCTCATGCGTGTAGCTCCCACTTCCACAACATGAGTGTTTTAAGAATTGCATTTAATATATAGCCCAAGGAGCTAATAATAGTTGTGCATACAAAATAGGGCTTGTTTTTCCACTTTTACAAAAATAGCTCAAGCACTAGAGCTTGTTCTCACACTGATGAGTGTAAATAACTGGAGCTTGTTCTCACACTAATAGGGCTTGTTCTCACACTGTGAGTGTAAATAACTGGAGCTTGTTCTCACACTAATAGGGCTTGCTTTTCCACTTTTACAAAAACAGCATTCTCACACTTAGTGTAAATAACAAACTCTATTAACATACGTACTAGAAATATAGCAATGCCATGCACAAGTGTGCATTAATAATTTGTATAATCATTTGGCACATGGCCAACAAAATAATACGAAATAATAATATTCTGAGATGATATAGACAAGCTCCTCCATGTGCGACACGCGCAGTGCTCTTCACCTATCTCACAACGTTCCAATTAATTGCTTTCTCTACAATTAATCCCACGATACATTTATAGGCACAAACACAACATACACTCACCACTTATTTCACTGCAATGAGAGTATCATTATACACATCATCTAGCATGATGTGTACTGCCACTTGTTACACTTCAATTAGCATGGCACATCCCTTATTACACTTCAATTAACATGGCATACCACTTATTGTACTTCAATTAGCATGGCACATCAATTGTGTAAACCACTTGTTACACTTCGACTGTCTGCAGTTAACCATCTAGCATAGTCCATTGGTTTCACTTTGACCACAATATAGTTGTCAAACATGGCACTAGTTGCTACATCTCAACAACATACACCCGTCAAGCATGGTCTCAAGCTTATACCAATAACACTAGGTAACTAGTATTTAATGTGGGGTCACCCACGATACCAATTCACTAGGATGGCACACTAGCCATCGCGGGCCCCGTTCAACTAAAGAATGGACATTATGTAACATCCCTCTTGCCTAGATAAGCAACTAACCTCAATTGCATGTTTGCTTATTGTAAGCAAAGGAGATCATTGTCTTATCGTATACAAATTCTAGTATCTTCTTTAATTATGACAAAGAGATATTGTATCAAAGATTTCTATGTGTAATAAATTCTAGTGTCCCATACTACCAGAAATTATCCCACATAAATCTAGAGATAAGTATGCATCAGAATCCTTCACACACAGGATTATTCTTGTTTCCCATACCACAAGACTAATACATAGTTAAAAAATCATAAAGTATAGTTTAAGATGGAAGGGCCAATTCCTCGAAGAAGTTCTACTTTTAATGCATAAAAACTCTCCTTAAAATTTACAAAAAGTCTTAAATAAAATTTATTGTAAAAAATAATGAAATAAAATGAATATATTACCTTAGAAGTCGAAATAGTCGTCGAGATATTCTTCTTCATCATCATTGATCATGTTTAATCCAAATGAAATAAACTTTGACTTCCATGGACAATTCAATGTGATATGTCCAATCTCATTTTGCACCTATAACACTTATTTGAATCATCTTTATTAGCTTGTGAATCATCAACCTTGGTGTCAATACATGTGGAAAGGTTTTAGGCTTCAAGAACTTTGATGTCAAGGTTTGGGATGTCATTGCTTCCTTGGGAAAACCATTTTTCTTTTCGTAATTCAAGGTTAAAGGCCAAGCTAAGAGAATGTAGTCGAAACAAGTTCACTTCTAATTGAATTGTGGGTTTCAAACCTACTATAAAGTTCCTTCTTTGATCCTTGGTTCAAACTTTCTCAACTACCTGTATTTGTAACAATGTTTGATCTATCCACATAAGCGGATATATTCTCTTTCTCAAGCTGTCTAAAAATAGACCATCATTGTCTAGCCCTAGCTTTGTATTGTGAGCAATAGCATATCTATGTCTCTTCTTACCGGATAACGTATCCTCTAGATCCATTCTCAGCTTCTTCTAAGCTAGAATCTGATTTTGAAGTTTGCTCTTGAATGATTGGGGTTAGAGGATTCATAATGAAGGAGAGATGCGGAAATTTTAAATGTAAAAATGATAATTGCTAAAATTATAATAATACTTAGCTTTCACCCGCAATTTGTAAGAAGTAAGAAGCTCGTTCAACTCATGCTTGAATCTGCACGACTAACACATAGTCCGCCACTCAAACATTGCCTCCAAGTGTTAAATAAATCTGTAAGTGGCTTTTCAAGCTTGGAGGAATCTCGAAAAAGTTGTAAGAAGAAGCCCCTGCAATTGGTTCGTCAGAGATGGCAAACTTTGATGTATGCAAGTGAAAGCCCCGAACACTTGTTTTTGTCCAAAATTTCATAAATAGGGGAGATGAGGATGAAGAAAAATTTGTGGCATGGAAAGCATTATCTCCATCTTTGACCAAATAAAAATTTAAATTTTTGGAACTCTCTGTTTATTGATGCAGATTCTAACGTTTAATTCACTTGAGAAGAAAAGGGTTTGAAGCTTGACTTTTGACAGGTTAAAAGCTTAGTAATATAGCTCATTAAAGATTTTTTTTTTTAAGAAAGGAGTTTCTTCCACAACCGCCGATAGCCAACGCAAAACAAAAATAGAGAAGAGGCTTATAATAGTATAAGCTTCATTTTTTAAAAAAGTAATAAGCTTATAGCAATATAAGTTTAATGTTAAACTTTTTTTATTTAAAAAACCTTCTCCATGGCAACCAAAACCGTGCAATGCGCAACAAAGAAAAGAGAAAAATCAGTGCTTAGTCCGTCTCGCCACCGTCACCCGATATGAAGAGAATAGGAAAAAAAATTTGGTTTCTTATCTTTGAAAGGTGATTTTTTTCCTCTTGATTACGCTTTAATCCCATGATTTTTCTTGTAGTAAAAATCCAATACACACTTTTCTTCAATTTGATTTATGGACTAATCTCCACCTTCCATTATAGGTGTCTATGATCAGGGGTTTAGCAATTTGAAAATTGGGCTTAAGCCTCCTTCAAATGGTGACTCTATCCATAAGGTTGGATCATGGAGAGGCTAAGAATTGAGGAAACCCACTTTTTAATCATTATTTTGGGCTTCACATAAGTGGTTTTTGAGGAAAAGGTGACAATCTCTCTATGCCCTTGATTCTAATCTCGATCCGATGGCTCAAAAATTCCCATAAACCTTCCAAGCTTTGTCCAAGAGTTCTTGAGCTTTTTTCTTCCTTAACCCTTTGGATTTTTGTAAGTTTCTTCCTTTTCTTCATTTGCAAGTACCCATAGCTCTCATGCCACTAACACGGGACCTCATATACTTCTTGGAGAATTAATCAAACTCACATATACATCAAGGATTAAACCATAGACTTGAATCAAATTGAAAAGATTAAAGTATAGCAAAGAACAAGAAAAATAGAGTGACATCACGATCAACACACTATTGGGGTGCAATCTCCCCCCTCATGCATGTAGCTCCCACTTCCATGACATGAGTATTTTGAGAATTATATTCAATATAAATCCCAACAAGGAGCTATAATAGGTTTGCATACAAAATAGAGCTCACTTTTCCACTTTTACAAAAATAGCTCAAGCACTAGAGCTTGTTCATAATACACTAAGTGTAAATAACCAAAACTCTTTTAGCATATGTACTAGAAATATAGCAATGCCACACACAAGCGTGCATAAATAGTTTATACAATCATTTGGCATATGGCCACCAAAATAATATGAAATAATAATATTCCAAGTTGATATAGACAAGATCCTCCATATGCGATATGCGCACTACTCTTCACCTACCTCACAAACGTAAACACATTAGTTGTTCCAATTGATTTCCTTCTCTATACAATCAATCCCAATATGAAACATTGATAGGCATGAACACAACATACACTCACCACTTGTTTCACTACGATGAGAGTATCATTATATACATCATCTACTAGCATGGCGTGTATTTCCCCTTGTTACACTTCAATTAGTATGGCACATCAATTGCATAAACCACTTGTTACACTTCGACCCTGTGCAGTTATCTAGCATAGTCCACTTGTTTCACTTTGACCACAATACAATCGTCAAGCATGGCCCTACTTGTTACACCTGAACAACATACACCCGTCAAGCATGGTCTCAAGCTATACTAATAACACTAGGTAACTAGTGTTTAATGTGGGGTTAACCACGATACCAATTTACTAGGATGGCACACTAGCATCCGAGTGTCCCCGTTCAGGTAAATAATGGACATTATGTAACAAGACCACACACCCCGATCTCCAAAAATAAAGAGAGTCGGGCAATAGCCTTGAATGCCAGCTTGACCTTAGCAATCGACATTTCATTGGGTCTTAACTAGGATGTTATCAAAGCATAAGGCTTTTACCAAGGGTATATTTGGGCTTTCAAAGTCAAGACAACCTGCACAACAAACCTCTACAACCATGCCATAAAATGCTAGACCAAATATGGAGTGTAGACTAACAGCCATGCCTCCACCGACACCCATCCCAAAGCTCAAGTAAGATGGAGAGAAATGGGTTCCACCTCAACTTATGTGCCAACACCTCCTTCAAAGAAGTCAAAGGAGTCGGTGAATGCCAAGAGGCAATACCCTGCCCATGTGAAATGGCCTTACCCATCCCTAATCTCATCAAAGAAGAGCCACCCATAGTGCCAAAACCCAAAGAGAGACATGCACACACTTTCGTGGCACCATCAAGGCTCAAAAAGATCACCACTATTCCACAACACCTGTGTATGCCAGCCACCACAACACCAACTCACTAGCTAGAACTAGAAAGACAAAGCTCAATCAAATGTGCTAAGCCAAAAGGCTGACGGCAATGACGTCAATGATTTGGTCGTGAATGGGCAATCGATTCTCCACCTTCACTTAGTAGGGCCACACAGTAAGGTGAAACCTCAAAACCTCATTATACATATGTCATGTAGCACTTCCTATTGATTGTACATACACATATACTCAAGAATGATTAAGAACTTGAAACCCAAAACTCAACTAAAAACACACGATAAATTTAAAATAGAACTAAAAACATGTACATGCACACACACACACACACCTATATGCATGTATGCACATGTATACACACACACACACACACACACACACATACACCCACACCCACACACCCACACACACACGCGTGCACACACACATACATACACCCACACCCCCCCCCCCCACACACACACACACACAAAAACCCCCACAATAAATTCTCATGGAAAAATGAGAGTTACATGTGTCACATGGAAACGAAAGCCCATGTGGATACCCTACCGAAAAAAAAGGGAAAAAAAAGAGGTATGTGCGCCACATGGCAACACAGGCCCATGTGTGCCACATGACACCTCACCCAAACAATAATAATAATATAATCTTGGAAAAAAAAATAGACTTATGTGTGCCACGTGACTCCCCACCCCCACCAAAAAAATAAAATCTTTAAAAAACTTTTAAAAAATTTGGATTACATGTGGCACGTGGTAATGCAAGCCTAGGTGTGCTATGTGGCATCCCACCAAAAAAAAAACACATGGAAAATTTGAAAACAATTATGGTTATGTATGCCACATGGTAGCCCGCCCAAAAAAAACTAGATAGACCTTCGAATATATATATATATATATATATGTATGTATGTATGTATGTATGTATGTATGTATATATATATGTATATGTATATGTATATATATATGTATATGTATATGTGTGTGTGTGTGTGTGTATATATATATATATATACATATATATATATATATATATCTATATATATATATATCTATATATATATATATATATATCTATATATATATATATATATATATATATATATATATATCTATATCTATATATATATATATATATATATATATATAGGTAACAAACACATCTGCATTATAGTTGTTATGAAGGCTGCTCCTACAACGCCCGCCAACCAATCGTGCTGCCAACAGTAGTGCCATGATTGCCAAAGAAGAGGAGTCCATAAAGGACAGTTTTGGCCAAGTGGTTGAACAACAAATCTCCATAAATTGGGTGGAGGACCACTTGGTTGATAATCATAACTACTCTTCTAGAGTGCCTCTTTATCGCCTCCTTGCAAACCCGGCAATCCATATGAATGAGGATTCATGGTGGTGGTGTTCATTGTCTATGAGGGTTTCCTTGGCCAAGAGCCCTTTCCATTTGACCGTCGAAGTGCAGTCAGTCTCACGACCTTTCATTGTCAATAGAGTTTGACACGTTACTAGAGCAAATGGAAGCATAGAAAAACATGGTTGGGAAGATGTTTTTTGTCTGGGATGGCAATCATCAACTCAAAGCATGGTAGGAATGGGAAAAACCACTCAAGCTAAAAAAGAGAAGGTTCCCAAGGTGATTTGTAGAGTGGTCCAATTCCTTGAGGAGGAGGAGGCTGAGTTCTTGTTGGTGTTGCGCATGATAAACAGTAAGTGGATTGTATCTTTTTTTTTGTGATTCAAATGAACAAACATCTTATATGTCATTTACCTTATTTATTATGCATGTGAAATTGCCAAGGTCACTACCATTCATGTGCCACACAATCGCACATGATCTATTTATGATGCAGCGTGTGGACCTTGCCGATCTACAATTGTTGTTGTCAAAGTTCACTGACGTGGATCGTGCATGGGGGCTGAGAAGGCTATTACTCGTTAGGGACCTAGCAGATCAAAGTGGCTGAAGTTTCCCATGGCACTCCTCTCATAATTGGTTTTCAAGGTATGTGTGCACCTCGTTCTCAAATCACAATAAAGCCAAGTTCTAATTTTGAAATATGTTTCTTAAACATAAATGCATTGCAATCAGAGTTCAATGCCACGTACCAAGACGCGGTCACTGGTTTGCCTGAGAGTTGCCTGAGAGCGAGGGAGTAGAGAATACTTTCTGAATATAGAAATGTTCATCAAGAATTACAAAGATACCCTTAAGCAGATGAAGGCACTATTTACAAAGAGGGGACATGAGCTCGCACAAATTGCCAACCTTGACTGTAGTAAAGAGTTTTTTAATAAGAAAGTGATCTCCTACCAGGGTTAGGGTGAAAAGGCTAGCAAATTCACTACTCCCAAGCTAGTAGAGATCGATCAGGCACATATTCTAAATGGAGAGTAAGATCTCTAACTCTCTCACTGCATTAAAGTATTTTTTATAAGTCGGTAGAAACATAACGCTGGTTTACAATGTAGGAAATGTTGGCTCCTTGACATATTGGCAGGTGGTGAGTTTGCTATAAGGGACACTGAGATTCCTCCATTCGATAGAGTGTGGATACATCACCACATGTACTGGTTCCAATTGACCGAGTACACGCTACAACTATACGCGAAGTTTGAGACAAGCTCACCCACTGACATGCACGAGAGACCCACACTGGACTCTAGGGTAGGTATCATGGATGCCCTCAAAACTTTCAAGAAGACTCACTTTGAAAAGGTGTTTGCAAGGTGGAAAGGGCAAATGCGTGAGACCTTGGATCCTGACTAGCAACACTTGCCATGCATGGCACGACGCCTCTTGTATAGGTATTATTGTTATCTTATCGCATTAGGTGGTGGAGAAGTTGTTATTGTTATTTTATGTTTATGTTAGATAATTTTAATATTTCTGTATTAGGTGGTGGAGAAGTAGCATGTGTAATCGGATATATATTCCCGAGCACCCTTGAGACACATGGGTGTAGTTCAAGATAGTGAAGACGAGATTATACCCCAAGGAGTGGATCGCCGAGCTATGGGGCAAGGACACTTGGATAGTGTGCCCATGGTGGTGTTTGGATAGACTATCCCAAGGGGGAGTTTCCTCCAGAGGAGACTGAGCAATTTCAGAGTATATTTCATTGTGTAGGGTAGCACATTTGTATGAACTATGAAGTTTGTTTTTTGGGAGTTTAAAGTTCCTATGTTAGTTAAATGCAAGAGTGAAGAAGGGCAAGAAGCCTGGCACCGAGCAGCAACATCGGCCCCCAAGAAGAAGAAGGGCAAGAAATTAGCACAAACGAGGACTCTCCATTATCCACGACCATCAGCAACACCCAAAAAGAGGTCACCGACTGGAGGTGGAAGGGGATGACATTGATGAGGATGCTGAGGATGAGGGGGAAGGGGATGACATTGATGAGGATGCTGAGGATAACTACTCTACGGATGATAACATGAGTCCCATGTATTGGGTGTTGATGAGCAAGTAAGCCCGAATGGTGAAAGCAAAGAGCAGGGGTTGGAGAGCTCAAAAGAAGACGGTGTAGCCCCATTGGAATCTAGTCAGTGAACTTAACATATTTGAACATTAGTTCATTATTTGAACAACACTAATAATATGTATGTGGTCTTGTCTAAATGAAGACTTCTGTTCACAAGTGGTGGACCCTCTGCACTTAGTTCTCAGCTCCAACATTGATCACCTATGTCTTGCACTTTTGGGAAAGTGAAAACATAGGTATGATCTCTAACCCCGCGCTAGTGACTCTCTCCATTTATCGTCATTATATAGTTTGCAGTCCACTTATATGCTTTGTTATTCTAGGAATCTTGCAATATTGCAATGATTCATGGGATATCTAATGAGGTGGGGAAGCATGGACATGTTCAATAACCTTGGAGGCCTAAGCTTGATGTGGGCCAATTTTTTGACAAATCTAGCGCTCTACAAGGATGAGGTTGTGGTTCCTCGACGATGGAATGTTTTTAGGGAGGTACTTGTGAAGTCAGCTTTTGTACTTACTAGAGAGTTCCTACATTTCGATGGCACTATGGTGTGTACTCTACATGCAAAGCACTTGGGGATTACTATGCAAGAGGTGAGGACATGGAACTTAACAATACAAAAGACTTTGTTCTTGCACTTCCCGCGATACTTCTATGTCATGTCAGAAGATGGCCAAGAAGAGGTGAGTGAAGGAGTGGTTTCCCTAGCTTACTTATAAGTGTGTGCACGTAGGTCACTGTTTTGGTTATCGCCATCTTTACTACACACCTTAGTGTGAGAGTACGTCCATCCACCCAAAGTATGATAGGTGGAGAGGTGAGGTAGATGCAGATTGTTCAGGTTTCGAGGTGGATCACGATATCTTCCTAGAGACAAAACCGTAAGAGGGAACCTCGCCATACCAGTTGGATGTGGACGGAAATCCCATCCGAGATGTTATTGAGCGTAGCAAGCCTTTCATAAGGTAATTACAGCACTCACTTCATTACAACTAGTTTCAAAGTAGTGTAATTGTTATTTAGTCATTGTCTTTTATATTGTCATCCATTTATATATACCAATTGTGAGCTTTTACTATGGCAGGTGGTTACTCAGGACGTTCACTGATCGAGGGGATGCAGTCCTAGATTGCTTTGCTGGTACTGGGACCATTGCTAGAGCATGCAGGATACTTCATCAACATTGCATCTGTGTGGAGAGCAATGAGGTGTGTCTTAGTTCATGTGTACTACAACCACTTTTGTACGTTCTTGAAGATTTGGGTTAATAGTTTTTCAAGGGTGACTTTAGTGAGTATGCTCGACAAGAGCAGCAAAGGGACGTGGGGGCATCGTCTCCACATGTTCCTCACCCATATCCTCCACTCGCCCCAGTACCCATGAGCCCAACAAGATCAAGTGCCTCGTCATGGCCCCCTGGTGTTCCAAGGGAGCCCCAATATCGACATGTCATGCTAAAGATGTCCCCTGTGGGTTCTTTTACAATGCCCTCATCATGGGCACCACATCCCAAAATTGCAAGGCCACTATTCCCACCTACACCTGCACCATTTGGTAGAGCTCCCTATATGCAGCCACCTTCCTTCTTCCACCAGCACTCGCAAATGTCCTTACTAATGTATTTTACTTGCTTGTAATGAAAGAAATATATTGTTTTAGACATTATTGTGATGCACTCTTATACACTCAAATTACGTCAATAACATTGTTTTTAGCTTCTGCTATGACTTTTTAGGTAATAAAATTGACAATTGAGAGAGGTGGAGCAAGATGGATAGAGATCTCAAGGCCATGAGAGAGAGAGTGAGGTGTCTTTGTAAATGAGTTGCAATGATAGTGACCCATGGTGTCTAGTGCTCAACATCTCGTAGGTGTGACATGTTGCCAATGAGGTAAAGATTAGATGGAGACAATAAGAGTAGAGAGAGAAATTGCTCGCCTCAACACCAAAAAGCACTCGCCAAAAAAATACACCCATAATCGAATGGTTAGTTAGATTGAGAGATTATCCATAACATGTTATACTAATCTAGCTTATTATGTAAAACTAGAGAGTGACCAACTTGATGCATGAAGTAGCATCAATTAAACCATTGAATTCATCGTATTTCATGTTAAAATGCATCTTTGTACATGACATTATATGTCCCAAAATTTAGTTCCATGATGAGGATCAAAGATCTACACAACATATCCATCAAATAAGCATAGTAAGACATATGAAAGTTGTTGTCATGTGCATCCCACACCTCAATGCCATGTGGACATATCTATACAGCAAGTGCAGGACCTGGAGTGAAAACTGGTCCCTTGTGAGCCCCAATCTAGGACAAGTCAGCCACCCAAGGTTTCACTCTAAGCATCGAAGTTCAGGTGTATAAGTCCCATAAGACGGTCTTAGTCAGGTGTTCAAGTCCCACACATAAAGTAGTGCCAGTTCGTATTGTGAGTCACCCTCTGGAATAATGACAAGTGTTTTGGGTGTTCAGCTTGTAGCCAGATATTGAGCATCTCACTAGGAAGCATGTAGTTGTTGAGAAGGGGGCAGTCCTAGGAGCCACCCCAAAATAGAGTTCGATACCCTTGCCTAAGAATGGGGAGGAATGGAGTAGGCCTTAGGCCACCATAGGGTCTAGGTAACCCAGCATGTAGTTGTAGAAGGGGGCAGTCCTAAGAGCCACCCCAAAATAGAGTTCGATACCCTTGCTTAAGAATGGGGGAGGAATGGGGTAGACCTTAGGCCACCATAGGGTCTAGGTAACCCATGGCCAATGCCCTACAGCCAACCCTTTGGCAGGGCATGCTGTCAGCCAGGCCTAGAGGGGCCTAGCCGATAGTAAGACATCCACCCGTTATGGCTTAGCCACAGCCTGTTAGCTAGCCCTACTAGGCTGGGTAGGCAGTCGGCTAGCCCATGGGTAGCTAAAACAATAGGTGGCTACTAGGACATAGAGGCTAGTCAGTCCAGCCAAGTGGCTAGTCTGAACGGCATATAAAAGGCAACCAATAGCAAGCTATGAAAAGATGCATCTTTTAGGCACTTAATTCAGGTCGTGGGATGATAAATAAAGAGGTCGGGCCTTGGAACCCACCGACCAACATAAAAGGCACTATAAAATCATGGGTTAGGATCTCATTTGTTATCTCATAATTCACAAAGGGCTAAAGAACTCCAAGGACCAGGATAGCCAAAGGGAACCTGAGCTAAGGTGAAGCTTGAAAGGGTGTGGTCCCCTCTACAAAGGCTAAAAGTCTACAGCCACAGAAGATCTACAGATTTGCATTATTTATTCATCATTCTAATAAAGCAAATACACCATCTGTGGTGGGGGCCCTTCATAGGGCGGGACCCAATATTGTGTCTCTCTTTATCTCTCCATTAGGGCCAAAAATGAAAAAAAAAGGGGCTGTGCAAGGATTGGATTAAATTTCTTAATCAAAGTGATTTAACTAAAATAGTGGAGACAAATAGCTATATTAAATGCATCTCTTTTACCTATATTTGGAGGAGAGTGTCTTTAATATGCCACCCATCACATATCTATAGTGTCTTTAATTCACCTATTCTTGGTGGTCATCTTACCTACTTTAGTACACATTTTCTAAAATAATCTTATTTCGAATATTTGAATCCATAACATACTTCTCTTTTTCATAGGGCATGATGTGAGTTTTTCCCTCTCTTTTCTTTTCACTGTCATTTTTCCTCTCCTCGCCATCTCTTGCTTTCTCTTTGAATCATTTTTACTATTGTGGCAACTCCAAAGTTTGATCCACACTCAAAGAAAAGATACTGTATCAACTTGGCACTTAATAAAGACTAGTGCACATGGAGAAGCATTCATCATAAAGCTCTAGATGATGAGGCTAAAGCTCAAAGACTACGTGCAGCAGAAGGGAAGAAGCATGTAGATTTGTGGGTTCAAGGAGGTCTATACCCTCTTGACCCATCAACTATTGGTAAGCCTCTATCATTAAGCACTTTACATGATCTTGTTCGATTCATTGGGGATGGTAGAGAAGGCTTATTTGGATACTGCTCAAGATTGAATGATCAAGCTACTATTTCCCATTATCAGTACACACATGGCTAAAACTATGCTTGGTGTATACAAGCAATATGTTAAAAGGCTAGAAGACATTGTAATCTCACAAACTCAGCATGTAAATGAGTTAGAAAGACTGCTTCAATCATCTCAGGAAGAGGTAACATAGCTAAGATAAGCTAACAAGAATTTAGAGGTACATGCACTCAAAAAAACGTAACTAAAAAGTACTCTTTTTGGATTAAGAGCAAGATCTAGACAGTTTAAGAGTGTTACATACCTAGGAACACATGGGGGTGCTAAGAAGAAATGGATGAAGCTTGCTCAAAGCTACCCAAATAGTGTGGGAGGTTTCTACTTGGATAATCCTCTAGATAGATTCAATAGCTATAATCAAGCCTGCTATTAAAAACAATGACTTGATTGAAATGCTCAAGCTCTCAGAGTGCGCAGGGCTTCAAAGGAAGGTAGTCAAGGAAGTTTGCAATGACTTTCGTGACTTGGTCAAGCTTGATGAGGTGGTGGAGGCTTGCGACAAGGTTTCAATAAGCAGGAAGGGATACAAATCCATATCAATTACTCATCCAAGGTATGAAGCCTCATCGTCTTCATATGTTCAGCTTACCCCAAGCACATATTGCATCAATGGCACAACACCGACAAAATTTGGCTATTCCAAGGTTCATAGGTGAATACAAACACATTGATGGTTTAATGACTATAGAGAAGCCAAAGAAAAAGAAATCAGCATTCAAGTACGACATGTATAATAACATATTTATAGACATTAGAAGGGTCCAATTAGCTATGGTAAAGTTTTATTAGTGCACAATAGAGGACTATGAGGGTAATCTTATTTTTGTTCTCAAGCTTGATGAGACACAGATCCTTAAACATCAAAGAATGGAAAGAATCAGTATAGGAAATTGCACAGTCAAAGATGGAACTATGGTACCTAGGGGTAGCTACACCAGATGAGATTCATGATACTCTCAAATGGTTGTTCACACACACAAAAATTCCAAGCATCATTGATGCACATAATAAAGGTGAGAAGCTTGTGGTGAATGGGGTAGGAAACGTTACAGTTGAGTGGCACATGAGTGCTAACTTAAAAGCATTGAAGTGCATGTATGGAGTGTGTGGTGGTCTTAAATTAGCAAACCCATGACTCTATTACACTGCAAATATGAACAGTCTAGAATGGTACAACCATTCAATGGATTGTACGAAGCATTCATCCAGAGACAAGACAAAGAAAGTAATTGGTGATAAAAAACCAAACCAAGGGTAAAGAGAAATCAAAGACTGGGAGCAAGGGAAAGTCAACAAAAACAGCTGAAGTTAAGGGTGAACCTTGTATTGTGCCCAAGGATCCCAATTAGGATCCCATACTTCCTATAAAGCTAGAGAGAGTTCACATTTGTACTTTACATACATAAATTAGAATATTGGATGAGCTATTAAAGCTTCATCTTGACTATGCTCATTCCATTTTGCCATTAGAGCTATCAGATGCATGTTTAGAGCAATGTGAGATATTATTCTCTAACATGGGCTTTCATGGTGGACATGTGCAATCAGGTAACAGTGCTAATGTTCTGGTAGATGTGTTAATGGGAGGAGCCAATGCTAGGAGGTTCTTGTCAAACTATGAGAACAAACAAGTTACAACAGTATGGGAATGTTGGAAGGTTTTATATGCGAGCACACAACTAACCAAGCTAGTGATCCAAGAATGACAAAGCTTCTTAGTATGAGAGTCTAGATAGAGCTTGTAATTTTATAACACTCTTATGTAAGCAAATGACTGAAGGCAATTATGCAAGTCAGTTTGAAACCGAATCAAGACACTTGTGAAAACAATTGACTGCCTGGGGGGACAAGGACATAACCTTCTACTTAGTAAGAGTTTTTTCTTCATGTAATTTGTAATTAATGACATAAATCAATTATTAATATGTTCTTTTTTCTATGTGAAGCATATTTTGTTTGCACATGGCCCATACTTTGTGAAGAACCAAGAGCCTCTTGCTACATGGAGTACTTAAGGCATAGAAAAATCACACTATGCCACACATATCAACTATTTTCGTATAACTCGACACGGTAGTGGTAGGAAAACAAAAACAAATGCATTATGAGAGCTCTTTAACATATTCTACCAAAGATAAATACAACGATATAATGTAATTCTAAAAACCAAGTAAATTTATACCACATAAAAATATAGCTACTATTATTAACGTCAATATATTATAAACATTCATCATGCTCAATAAATCATATCTCCATGCAAGATGGAAATTGAGATGGAGAAAAAGTCGATGATGCAAATCTTATAAAATTTTAAAGAAAGTGTTCGCTTTTAAATGAGTAGCAAACACTATATACTAATAATTCCTCTCTGCATTAAGACAAATACTATGTAACAAAAAAAAAATCAATACAAGTAGAGAAAGACTTTTTTTAAAAAGTCTTCTTTTCCCATTCTTCCTCCTTTTCTCTTCCTCAACAAGATTGCCCTCCTTTTCAGGGTTTTCTTTGGGCAGTTGTTCATCCTCCTTTTCAAGGTAGTCCTCTTTGGATACTTGTTTTCCCTCATCTTCTTTGGGTAGTTTGCCTCTATACCTTAGTAACTTTTGTTAGCATAAGCTGCATAACACAAAAAATACCCTGCCCTTGATGCCCACAATACTGGTCCATATCCAAATATATGTATAGCTTCTTTCTTCTCCATCAACATGATCTTTTCTATATCTTTGAATATCCTAAGTATGCTGACAAAACTTTTAAGGCCATTAATGGAATGCGTGGATTATCTCAATATTTTGAATAGTAAATGAACACGCTTGGAGGTATCCTTGAAATATAGTGGCCAAGGACCGAATCTCTACCAAAAAAAAGTACGTGTACCTCCACCTCGGCCAAGGAATCCATCTTCGTCTGCTATCTCAAGCTACAAAGGGGAAAAATATAATTATCTTTACAAAAATAAAATCTTGAAAAAAATAGAATCTGAATTTATTCTTATAAATACTTTTTTGTTCTCATCTTCAACAAGTCTCCTATCCTCCCACAAGTCAATTAAACCTTGTGGAGGCATCTCTTCTTCTAAGCATGGAGTCTTTGGTTTCTTTCTTCCCATACTAGAGATTCCCATGCTTTCTTAAATAGCCAAAACTCTTCTTCTGTGGGGGGGAAGAGTGTTTTCTTGTTCTTCAATCTTTCGACAGCACATGTTTATAGCCTTGGGTGGATCAATGAAACTGCTCCTTGCTGCTTCTGTATCAAGCACTGAAAATTGATCCACTTCATCTGGATCTGAAAAATATGAAGCAACTTAACATCCATCAGCTATTAATCCAAGACAATATTCCTCTTAAACTTAAGAGCTTCTGGATATCTATAAGGAGTACAAAATCCTTGTTGTCCTTGAGTGGGAAGGATGGAAGGCATGGGAGAATAATCTCCTTCTCTGAAACCTCTATAGAAACATCCTTTTCCTCTACTAACAAAATTAAGATTGCCTTAAAATCTACAACATCAAAATCTTTACTCAATATTTCTTCTTGTGCTTTATCCATGACCATTTCTACATCATTCATTTCTTCTTGATTTTCAATATCACCTAGAAATGCCACAAATGCACACTAGAAGTGTTAGGACTACTTTTTCCAGAATTTTCTATGCATGCTTGTGCATGCAGATAGAAAAGGAACCCTTGGTGATCTTACGTTAGTCCCGCTTAGCAAGCGATCACATTAAAGTTGTGATGTGCTCGGTATATTATGCAAAACACTCTCTCCCTCGCGCCTTCGCGTTCAAGGTCTCCCTTCCTTTGTAGCACATACTCTCGTACCTTCTTATTCTCCCTCATTTGATCGTGCTCTCACAGCATCATACTTCTTCTACAATCTAGCCTTTTCCAAAGAAGCATTTGCCAAACTACTGAGATGATCAAATTTTACACCAGATCAACATTTAAAGCCAAGAGAAGCTTCCATTTCTTCTTCATAGTACTCCTTAAAATGATCAATGATTGAACACAAGTCAAAAAATACATTAAAGCATTCCCTTTACGATACAAACAAGTCATGTGCTCCTGCTACTTGTAGAGAATCAAAGAGCTTCTCTGCGGGGGTGTTTCCTCTAGCACAAGAATACCTTCATCACTTGAACCTATTTCAAAATATAGGGAATCAACCTTAAATCCTGCAAATCACAAAAACTAACTGGTTTGTAAGGTCTGGGAGAACGGAGCGATTTTGTGCATCCAATGTAGTCAGATGCCTATGTCCGCGCCATCTTTCCACAATAATATCCTATTAGAAAAGTAATACTTTGGATTCAAATGCCTTGTAAAAGTTATCTGAAAACTATATAAAGGGTTGTAAAAAGGAAGAAACTTTCTCTTGAAGCATGGCGCAAGTATATAAATCTGTTCTCCTCCAATGGGCTCTTTCGCGCTATGTTTCTATAAAGAGAATTTTTTAATTGGATAGAATAATGAGGAGCAACTAGGGCATTCAGTTAGCAACAAGTGGTGCTGGAGCAGTTGGATTAATTGAAGTTTTTGGGGCCGCTGAAATAAAAAAATAAAAAATGACACCTGACATATTTATAAAGGTGTGAAGCCCCATACAGTCACATGAGCGAGCCATGTGTCTATACCTCCATACGTGTGTCGCATGTGTGACTTGCACGTGTGGTTGTACAAAAACCGAGGACATGTGTGGCTCACACATGTGTGCATGCTTATTGTGCCACATGTCTATACAACCACACGTGCATGTACGTAATACACATGTGGCCATATAGCCACATCATGTCCTTACGACTACGTGTCTGCTGTCTCGTAGCCTATAAATGCATGGGTAATTTTTTTTTCATTTTTCCGTGCATGGAAAGACAACATGATTCTCGTATTCTTCCTTCCTCAATGTATTATTATCACACCATCCTTCCTTGCCTTCCCTTACATTCATCCTTTCCTTGCCTCACTCATCTGTAGAAAGAATGTATTCAACTTCATACAACTTGTAGAAATTTGACTTCATATGACTTGTAGAAAGACGATGCGATAGAAATAATCGGTGGTGATTAGATTGTCCCCTCTGCGCTTCGTCTTTCCATAAGGTAAGAGATGCACAATTCTTCCATTTTTTCAATGTTGGTTAGCTTTTTTATTGATTGGTCCATCTTCTTGCACATAAGTTTAATTGGAAGATAAGACCTTGTGTATAAATATGTGATATGTTTTCTTGTGTCTGATATGTTTTCTTGTTTGATTGACAAACCATAGATGGCTAGAACAAAAAAACCAACAAGAATGGTTGGCCTGGTTCTAGGTATGGCAAAGAAAGTAGTACATCAAAGTAAAATAACAAGGAAAATGTTGAAGAAAAGGATCAACCAACATATGAATGCCATTAGAGAGATAAGGAGGGCCCAAAAACATGTTGAGCTTCTTATCCCCAAGCTTACATTCATGAGAATTGTGAGACAGATTTGTGATGGTTGGAAGCTGGGGATGAGGTGGGGCTCCAATGCAGTATGTGCCATTCAAGAGGCTTCAGAAGATTTTATTATTGACTTTTTTATTGACATTTACATTTGTTCTACCCATGCTCATAGGGGCACTCTTATGGACAAGGACATGCATACTTGCAGGCTTGTTAGATACAGATTTGAAAAGCTACTACATCCTATACCATTGAGTGACTCTAGGCATTTAGTATCTTGAATGTGTCAGCAAACTTTTTATGTACTTAGTTTGCTGCATAACAATGCCATCATCTGTATGCATAAAGATATCTTCTAAGGAAGAAATTAGAAATGATCAAGAAAAAATCATGGAAGATGAGCTAATGGATCTTGAGAGGAAGAACCTTCAAGATTTAAAGAAAGTACCTGGACAACTTGCTGTTTAGGTGAGAGATTTTGTTGATGGTGCAAAGTACCTTGATATAGCACCATCAGATACATATATGTTGGTAGAGAGAAATTGAGAAATAAATGATGTAGTGATCCTGATATCTCTGAAGTGAGCTATCTTTTTTGAAGATTTTATTATTGTAGTCTTTTATGAGGGTGAGAATAGTGATTTGTTTTTCGGTAGGCTTCTTTTGGTCACCCTACCCCTAGAGGCCTACTATCCTCTTTTTTTGTTAGACCCTATAGTCTGTGTTTATATAAGAGAAACAAACACCAATTTTAATAGGCTCAAAGAATGCTTGAGGAGATGCGACTTTGAAAAGGTGCAATATGTAATCGTGCCTTATAATGAGAAGTAAGTATTCTATTTTTAATATAAGTCTTGTTTAGTTTTACATACACCTTTTTATGCTTCTTTATCAATGATCATTTTCTTCTTTTTATGTTGTGTTGGAGCCATTGGAGTGTATTTATAATCGATCTCAAGAAAAGAAAGACACGTTTCTTGAATTCCATGCTTAGTATGCATGAAGAAGCAAAATTGTAAGTGTTTAATTTAAATGGTCATTGTGTTTAATTATTCATATCGTATTATATTAATTCATATCGTATTAGATTGAATAATCTATGTGGTTTGTTATTTTGCAGGACATCTAAGTGTATAATAAGCACATAAAAACCATCCATCCTCCACTCCTCGACGATAAAACTCCACATCAATTTTTACTTTGCATGTATGTTATTAGAGTATCAATGACAACTTTAAAGATTCTAATATAGCTTTTGTTGAGAGTTTTAACAATAACTATCATTTCTATAGATTCCATTACAAACTGATGAAAGCTCATGTGCATGGAGAGTGGTCACTCACAAATACATGGAGATACATGCAATTAATATTTCTAGTAGACATATCAAATAGAGTAACTGTGAGTATTTTCAACAGACATCAAAGAAAGTAGAATTTTTTATATAAATTTATCTTAAACTTTCATATCATTCTAATTTTTACTAAGCATTATATCATAATTATTTACAATTTACAACTTCATGTTACACAGACACATACATATAGTGGGTGAGAGCAAAGTCAATTAGATTAATGCTCAACAATCGTGTGGATCTTCCTGTAGATCCACATTTACCACCACCATCAATCCCACTATTCCTACAAGCAAGCCATTGAAAAAGAAAGGATTTCCTGCAGTGGCTCAATTGAAATTCGGGTCAAAGAAGAAAATGACAGACTCGGAGAATAAGGGGAAGGCTTCTCAAAAATAGAAACACTCTAAGGGAAAAGAGACCAAGTAAAGGAAAACTAAGTCCAAGAAGTCGGAGTCCTAGCTGACCAAGAAATCAGAAGAGCCCAAAGCTTCTATGGACACTGACCAGCCAAAACAAGAGTAGAAAGTTATTGTTCTTTGTAACCAACCAATTTGTATAAATACCATTGTTGAGTTTAGTTTCTCGTTTAACATTGGTCATCTTGTCTTAACAATGTTGATGTGGATGCCACATTGTATGAGATGATGCTGGAGATTATGATTGTTATAGTAATAAACCTTCCCTCGTATCTTTACATTTTCAAGAATGTGCTATATCTATTATGTCTAAGCTATACTCCTATCCACAAGAGGTTATTCCTATGCTAAACTCCTATCCACAAGAGGTTAATTAGGTTGTTAAAACTAGCCAAATTAGACCATATGGCTAAGATCCATGTCCATGTGGCAGTAGTGAGACCGATGTGATGCATCCCCTCTTGCAAAACTTGGAGCTCCTTTGCTACTTGGGTCTTGTCAATGTAGCCTGCAACTCCAATTTTCTTAACACACTAGCTGGATCACAAATAGAAATGCTAAAGGAGCTACTGCCTCAAATAGTTATGGATCACTCGTTGTCTCATCCTCCTCTACATTGGATTCAAAGAGACTCTTAGAAAGATTGTTGGATGCTTGTTGACTTGTTAGCTCTCGCATCAGATGGCATTACCTATTTAACCTTAGAGATCAATTCTTGTGTTGGCTCTAACTCTACTGCGACCAACATTTGCACCTCTTTAGGATCGTCCCCACTAGTCTATACTCCTCAATTGGGGAAATAGTCTCCTATGCCACCCAATCCTGGAAGCTCTTGTGCATAAAGAAACATGCATACTAACATTGGAAGACTTTAACAATGATTAATACTAAGTAAAAACATGGACTAATGCTAGTCAAGACTACCAACATACCATAGACCTAAACTATTGTGAATATTGTAATGAATATACCACATAACCTCCTAAACATATGCAGAAGGTCCCATTGCTCTCCATGTGAAAATGCACATGAGAATTGTTATCTTCTCTGATTAACAGGTTGGGTTATTGCTTGAAGGATGTGCTGTAAAGTAGCTCCTTTGAATCATGGTCTTGCCCTCCTACAATGACCTCATTTGTATAGGGATCACATGGCAAGTTGTATTTTGGTCAACCATCCATTTTCAAGTCATAAAACATTAAAAAAACACCATAAAAAATCTCCATATTGTGCTTGTGCCCCAACCATTGGGGCTATCCCTATGCGACTTTGGGCACGTATTGGTTTGTTAAAAAACTACTCAACTTCAACCATATTTTGTCCCTAATCTTGCCTGAAATGTGGGGCTGCAAGTAAGATCCTTATTCATGTGATGCATATGACATTTATTGCATGGAGGGGGTATGGGTATCCATGATATTAAGTACGAATACAAACAAATAAAGTGCTTTTAAGACTCTCCATAGTTTAACTAGTGATAAAAGAACTTCTAGATTTTTAAGAATAGCATTGGAGATGCCTTAATAGATGAGGTTTAGTTGTGCTAACTAGCACTACAAAAAATGGTCTGTCTTAGCATGCTTCTCAGGGGGGTTATTTTTATGTGTATGTAACATAGCACCTTGGTGTATAGAGAGGGGAGTATTTGTAATTAAGTGACATACATCCGTACACATGCGAGAGGGGAGTATTTGTAATTAAGTGACATACATCCGTACACATGCGAGAGGGATTTAGCAAACAGTTGTTTAATGTAATTCATTCATGTGAATTTATGGAGGGGATTTTAAATTCGAAATCAGAACGTTTATACTTATAGGGGAGGGGGCTAAATGTTAAAAAAATGTACAAATTAAAAATTGGGGTGATTTTAAATATGGGCATGTACACATGTGCTATATGGGGTTTTATTACCCTCAAGTCATGCTTCCACTCAAAATGGTTAACGTGGGACCTTCTACTTGATCTTGCCTAGGGCCTTAATCCATGATCATCAATGGATAAAGACGATATTACAATTTACTATAAAATAAAATGCTGAAGAAATTTTCTGTTTGACAAAGATAATTGTACATTCTATTAGAGCACTATTGCCTTCTTACTCACTTAATTAAGTTACACACCCTAATAGCTCCCACCTTTGGATATACCCAACTGGGTACTTTTTCTATCAAAGGTCCACATCTATCCAAGGTATGAGCTTTGAGTCTCCTCTTAGGACAATAGGTATCCACACGTGTGAGTGATGGTCTACTCACTCATTTTGGCATACTTCCCACTATTTGAACCCCCCCCCCCACACACAATTAGTCTCCCAGCCTTAAGAGAGTGCACGTGTCAGTCCTCTTACCCACTTGGAGATTTTAGCATATACATTCATGTAGGAGCATGTACAGTCAACCCCAAATTAGGGTTTTACATGTAGAAGCATTTTTAGAACAAGTACTCAGTATGGGTTAGCCCATAAGGTAGTCCACCATGGGCTATGCCTTGGGTTTGGTGAATAAAACACCATCAACCCTTTCAACATTGGCAACCTATATGGGGCTTCAAACAGCCAATCGGCCACACTAGGCAGTCAGGCAACAATTGGAACACACATGTGAGGAAGCACAACATTTAATGCTATTTTATGACATTTTCTCTTGTCCAAAATTGGCTAATAGTCTCTGAAGCAAACTGACTAGTAGCCCCTCACTCATATATAAGCAGCCCCTCACTCATATATAAGCAGCTCATAATCCCTTACATAAATCATCTCACTCCCAAGCATCCTAGATTCTAGTGCTTCAAAGAGTTCAAGCATCCTAGATTCTAGTGCTTCAACAAGCATCTTGTGCTCAGCCTCAAAAGCAACCTGAAGGCAACCCTCATTTTGAGCGAGTATATGTGCTACTCCTTCGCATCTTGGAGTAGCATACGTGGCTACATCAGACTCTCTTCAGTGGTCTTGAACAACATGCAATTCATGCAATTCAACTTGCATTTGGTCTTCCTCATCCTTGCGTTGGGCAGTCCATCATCATTCATAATCATTGTACAAAGGTCTCCAAAGAAATACAAGCAAATACTCCTACTGGCAGAGGGGAGGGGGGGCTTCAATGGGTAATTGGGACCCAATCTGGTGTCAACTCTCATTTGCTCTCTCAAAGTAAAGTGGATTACATAAACTCATAGGTTTAAAGAAGGCTTAGTTGTGCATTACGAAGGTCAACCTATTGCATGCTACGCAAAGACTCTTTATGATGGTCTAGCAAGCTTACTAGATGAATGTGTTGTGAAAGATCATGATCTTGATAGTTATGGTTTGATAGTTTTCCTATGTCTTACTATGCTTACTAAATGAATGTGTTGTGAAAGATGTACGATCTTGATCGTGGATTGAGTGGACTCCATCAAGGTTCTAACAATTGTTTTTCCCCAAGTAAAATGTCACTAGCCAAGAGTGCAAGCACATTTTTACGGCATATGGTAGTGTACGAGACCCAGCCATTCCCCCCTTTCTCAACAATCACTTAAAGAGAACTATAACTATTGTGTTTTTAGTTTTTGGAGTTATAACATGGGTGTTGTCTAGCTACTTTTAATTCCTAGTCATCTTTCCCATCCTAATATTCACATGGAAATCGATCAGTGCAACAAACTTTGATTCCCGCAACCATAAATCTAACAAATTTTAGTTCACATAGTTGATTTTGATTTCCATTGTTTGAATTCCATTGTAGATCTCAATTACCACATGAGGGTTTTTTATTTGTCATTGGTTTTTCTTCTCACCGCAAAAACAAATTGATTCTAATTTCTCACACAATTTAAAATCGTTGCCATAGATTTCAATTTGCACATTGATTGCAAGAAGATTGCTTTTAAAAAAGAAATTCAACATTACTAGCATCCCCTTTTGGATCCAAAAGCTTTTCCTCAAGACTCCTACACTCCATGGCTCTTCCAAATATCATATGCAGTGTCATGATCCATTTTCACAAAGTTGGATACACAAAAGAAATGATCAAATCCCCCACTATAAGCATAACCCATTCTACCAAGTGATAGCTTCTTTGGATCATCTATACAAAGCTCTTGCTCCATCTTTTTTGACAATGACTCTAAGGCAATGATTGACATGTTAGCAAAGCGAGGACATCAATCTTGCTACTTTAGAAGATTACACTACGACTACATTTCCATGTAGGCCATAAGTAAGATATTTGCCATCCAAAGGATATAGCTTATCAATATTTATGTTGCGTTGTATGTTACAGATCATGCTACCATCCATGTTGCCCATCATGGTGCTCGCCTTGGACTTGTCACACTTCATTGCTAGCATGTAGACTACTCATCTTGTTGTCCTTTATACTCTTCACCTTGGACTTATCACACTGAAGGTTATCAAAATCTTGATGCTAAACTTGTTGCCATGGAGTAGTCCATGGCAACGGTGAAGCCATGCAAGCAAAGTGAAATAATCGAGGGCAAGTGCAATTGGTCGACTTTGCTTTCCCTCACCCAAGAGGGTAAGAAATTAACATACTTGATCTGGGCCCACCATTTCCCAAACCAAAACGCCCTGAATGACTAATTATGTGTGTGTGTGTGTGTGTGTATATATATATATATATCAACGTCCCAAATGATAATATATATATATATATATCAATGCCCCAAATAACAATATATATATATCTATTACATATTAACCATGGACAACCAAGGCACAAGGAGAGGAGAGAAAAAAGAAATCCTTGATTTCTAAAAAATAAGAGGAAAAAACCCCTTTGATTGACCCTTTGTATTTTGGCTTCCATGCTTCTTAATATGTCTTTTGTAATGCGAGATTTTTATTTGTACCAAGGAGTGTCTTTTACGGATGAGAAAGACTCGATCACGAGACCTTACCCCAAACACACACACGCTTCACCAATGTCATATATATATCGCAGCAACGGGCGGGCTGAGTACTAGTATATGAGTAGTACGTAGAACAGCTGCACATTAGGGTTTTTTATGAGGTGAAAAAAAAGCAGAAAGCACCGATCAGGTACGTAGGGCCCTAGTCAAGACGCATTGCTGTAACCGTAGCCGTAGCCATGGCAGACACCCAGAACAAGCGCAAGTTCGACGACAGCGGTTCGGGCGTGTCATACAACAGAGTGCCCCCTCCTCTCAGCGAATTTGAGCTCGCCAAGCAGAGGGCTGTGCAGATCGCGGCTCGCTTCGTCGCACAGGACACCAAACGATCTCGCGTTGAAGATCGCAGCCCGGACGACAGTGCTGCCCAACGCGACGAACAAACAAGCGAGGGTATGCATCACATGCCTTTCCATTTTTAAATTTTCAGTTTTCTATTGATGGAGTGGTATAGAATCACTATCATCTTGCCCAGAGAATTGCACCATAACCCTTTCTTTTCCCTCTTCGTGAGATCCTCTTTTAAGTTCAACTTGATCGTACATATTTATCCTCACGATCTCCGGCGACCTTTCTGACATACACTCCAAGATTCTGCGTGGATACTGACAGGTGGGTACAGAGGATCGTTTGACACATCAGCAGGCACATAATGCTAATGGCAATGACGACAGAGGGGTGGAGGAGATCATGAATCCCGAATTTCTTGCAGGCCGATAGATTGGTCCTCTGCCAACCCATGTCTATGGATCCAGACGAGAGAATTCACCTGAATTCTGCTCATCACTGGGTATATCGGTTGGACCATTAGTTTGACATTGAATATATCATTTGGACCATTAGATTGATGGAGTAGAAGGAAAGGCAATCTTGCCTACTTCCTTCAACCTTAGAATGTGACCCTAGCTTCCCATAACACTTGTTTTGTTGTGCTCATAAGTTGAAGTTGATGTAATCGAGTTGCTTTTGATGCATTGAAGATGTAGGTACTTTATAGCACTGGTTAGTAACACACTTGATTTTATCCCACTCGAAGAAATTTCCCCCCAATAGTAACCCTCCTAGGTTTTAGGAGTGTGATCCTTTGCATTCCACCTTATTAGAGATGTATATGAGCACCATGTTTCAATACTAAATCTCTCCCAAATCCTTAGGAGCTCACTATACATGCTTTCCACTTGACACTGAGTTCCAATGCCCATTTCTGTGTTCAAGAAACCATTTCAAGCCCTTAGACCAAGCTTCAAGCGCTAGATCTTTTGTATTGGATAATTTCCCGTTCGTAGAGCTTGTACTTTCTAAATATTTAGATGTCAAGGATGTTGAGATATCGAGCTCATCTAGTGAGGCGGTGGACACTGATGACTCGCCTGGGAGATAGGCCCCACACTTACACCACTGGCATGGTTGGTGAGATCATGGGTGATATGCGGCCAGTGGGATGACAGGCTGTGTGTGACAGCCATTCTAGAGACTGACATAGTTATAGCGCCAGCTCATTTAGTTGGGTTCACACTATAGAGTACCCTAGTATGTATTTGGTTGAGTACCTTTCATATTGTGTGTACTCTTATCTTTGTATATGGTGTGTTGAGTATTGTGTGAAGAAGAAGAAGATTTTCAGCCTCTCACCTTGTGTGTTCTCTTTTAGGGTTTTATGAGTGTGTTTGTGCTCACAAGAGCTCAAGCTCTCTTCTCTCCTGCATCTTTTCATGGTATCAGAGCTTGGTTCATGCTAAGGACTGAGCTGCAAGCAAAAGAAGCACAGGAAGCGATAAGAGGGTAAGAGCTTCATCTACTCTTCCCTATTTGTGTTGGCGACTACATCCTTGTCGGGAGCTCTACGAGAGGCATCGACAAACGATCTCTGATTGAGGAGCTTTCTTCGCGAGAGTAAAGCTACAGGGCAACTATTTTGTCCTATTGGACACCTATTGGACATCATTTTACGGGCCGAAAACGTGTTTCGGGCGCGTTAGGACCTCCGTTTTTCAAAAAGCAGGCGATTTCGAGTACTGCGGGTAAGTCATCGATTCTATGCAGAACTCTGTTTTAAGAATTGCAAGAAGACAGATTGGTTGTGCAGACATTGTGTGTGTTACAAGGAGGTGAACAGTTATCATTGGGTGTATGTATACACATTGATGTCACTGGTTGTGACATTTGAGTGTAGTACAGTATCGCTGCAGAAAATATAGCAGTTTGTGCAGTGTCGACCAGAGTGCTGTTCTGATAAATTTGTGTCTGGCAAGATGTCAAACGATGGCATAAACGAGATTGTTGTTGAGAAGCTTGATAAGAACAACTTCTATGCTTGGAGGTTCAGGTTGATAAATTTCCTGATGGGAAAGGGTTACTGGGACTACATAGAAGGTGAGCATGAAGAGGCATCAGAGATACCGGAGATCAATCCGACTGTTGCAGATGTGAGAGTTCAAGGACTGGAACCAAGGAGCCAGAAAAGTTATGTATTAGCTCTCTATCAGTATATAGGACATGCGATCATACTGTCCTCGCAGGGTGTGGATCAACTCCTGCCAAATCACCCGAACAGTCTTTGCTGGTCGCTCCAGTCTCCCCTCAAAGGCCCTGAAACACCGGGCTCTCAAGGTGAACCAGATGGTGAGGCTGCTGAGGAGCTCCCATCGTAGATCCCTCCTATGTCCAGTCAGCGGACGAGAAATCTAGTGAAGGAACAAGGCGAGACTTGCCTCTAATGAATCTGATGGTCTGGCTGTCTTGCCCCGTCTCGTATCCCAGAGCAGGTCCTGACAAAGTCGACCAAGCAGCGGCACCCCACGTATACATGCCCTTTGGAGAGAGGGGGGCCAAAATGCGCAGCATCCGCAGCCAAATCTGCTGCGCCTGTGGACAGTTCCATCGGTAGTGTCTCTGTGTCTCCAAAGGGTGGCCGCATAGGACGCAGGCCGCCGGAAGACCACTGTAGATAAGCCAGGTGCCAACTGCTGCAGAGCCCCTGTGGGCAACCAATCATTGGAAAGTCGAGATCCTGCGTGCCTGTCGACTAGCCCAGAGCCTAGTCCGAAAATCCTCCAGGAACTCCTGTGAGAGTCCCTGTAGACGCCATTTCTCCGATGCAGCTGGAGGGACCATTCTCCTCGCAGTCAAAATATGTCTCCCCATTCGAACAGTGTACTGGAAAAAGGTGATCTCTGCGGCCTTGGGGGACGCATAAGGATCATGCCACTCGTACTCGCCAGGGTCTTACTTGAGCCGGGCCAAGGGGTGCGCAGCATATGCCCATATGCGCCAATCAGAGTCCACATCTGCAGGGTCTGGATCAATATGCCACTTCCGGGAAGCGGCGGCCACTACTCGTATCCTTCGAAAGATGCACTCTGCAACCAAAGGCGACTCCGTCTCCACTCTCTGAAGTCTGCCCTCATCCTGGATCTCATAGTAGAGGCATCTACCATCCTCAGTGCAAGCTCTGACAGCAATCAGGATCTCCAACTGTGTAAAGGCTCCCATCCATCGTGGGGCCGCTGGCTCGAAAGGCGTGAACCACTCCTCAGTGAGTGCCTCCTGAATGTCATCCCTCATAATTAGCCCCCCTCTGAAGTCACTCAGTCTCTCCACGTGGATCTCCTGTGGGAGACTGCAGAAGGCCTGCCAGTCTCCAAAACTGCGTGCTGGGCCTGCCGCCAATGGTCCCCAGGCTAGACGAGGCCGAGAACCCAGCATATGACCCTGCTCTGTGCGTACCGCTGGGCTCTAGATGAGCGGCTGTCTGGCCCGCTCCTCCTCACAAGTAGGAGGTCTCTGAGAAAGCCCCGGTCTCAGCAGCTCCCAAGCTCGCAGGATGCTCAAGGCAAATCTGTCCTCCCATTCTCTACTAAGGCCTGTCCTCCTCATCTCTATGAAGATCCATCGTATCTTTGGTGTCCAAGTGCCCCCGGAGCCCTAGCCTGCAGTCGCTGAAAAGGAAGCTCCTTCCAAGGCTTAGCGCTTGGAAGCAGCCCCCGAACAATAAGCTTCCCCAATAAAGCTCTACTCTGATCAACTGGATCTATAGTACCCAAGCCCCCCTGGGCCAGCGGAAGAGTAATAACTGCCCAAGCAACCTTAGCCCGGGCATCCCGCCCAGACCAAAGAAAGTTCCTGATCAGCCGCTGTACGTGGCTGATGCAAGAGCTCGAGAAGATCCAGCAAGACGTGATGTACCACATGGTTGCTAAAAGCACCTGATTTGTCACCACCACTCTCCCAGCCAAGGATAGCCGAGCTGTACTCCAATACAAAAGCTTCTTCCGAATGCTCAGAAGAAGCGGGGCGATCTGCTGCTCAGGTGACAAATCAAGTCCAATATGGCATCCCAAATACCGCACTGCTGTGCCAGGAGGAATCCATCTAAAACCTGGGTCTGGGCTCCATGCCGTAGTGGGAGCGCTACTGATCCAAAAGGCCACTGTCTTGTGCCAATTGATCAATGCTCCCGAAGTTGCACCAAAAACCTATAGCGACTGCTCTGTCCTCTGAAGATTGGCCTCTTGGCCATGCAAAAACAATCCCGTGTCATCAGCAAACTCAGAATCGAGCAGGTCCTCACCCCGGACTGGGAGCTGGAGTCCTCTCAAACCAACCTCCTCTGCCGTCAGATACATGCTCATAGCCTCAGCAAAGAAGAGAAAAAGAAACGGGTCGAGAGGACACCCCTGACGGACTGATCTGGTCAACTCAAAGCTCGGTCCCCGTCCTCCTGCCATCAGCACCTGGCTACGAGCTGTGGAATATAGAGCCGCCACTCCTCGAACCCAGATTGGCTCAAAACCCAGGCGAAGCATAGTGCCCTCTAAGAAACCCCAATCGACTCTATCGTATGCCTTCTCAAAATCGAGAAGCATCACGACCAGGTCCTCACCGAGAAATCTAGCTCGGGCCGTCGCCTCCCAGAAGGTGAAAATGTTGTCAAGGATAATGCGCTCCTTGACGAATCCTGTCTGGGTAGCATGAATCAGCTCCCCAAGGAAGGGCTGGATCCTCAAGCTCAAGGCCTTTGCCAGGACCTTGTAGACAGTATTGAGGATCGTAATAGGTCTCCAATGCCGAATATCATCTGACACTCCCTCCCCCTTGGGGATAAGAAAGATCAAGCCCTCTGAAAAGCTTTGTGGCATCACCCCAGTGTCCAAAACATACTGAAACCCCCTGCGGAGGCCTGGCCCCAAAAGGTCCCAATAGCGCATAAAAAAGGCAGGCGTTAATCCGTCCTCCCCAGGGCAACTATGGCGCGGAAGGATCCTCAAAGCCTCAACAAGCTCATCCTCTGAAAGAGGCTCACCCAGAACTGTGTGCATACGATTTGTGACCCTCCTCTACACATGGGCCCACACAGTCTGTCTGCAAGCATCACGTGTCTCCGTGGCTGGCTCCGCTGAAAGCAGGTCTCTATAGAACTCAGTGGCAATGGCTCTGATCTCCCCGGGCTCAGTGGTGGCTAACGATCCGTCCTGCCTCCTGAGCTGGCGTACTCCTGCTCGAGCATGGCGGGGTCTAGTAATCTCAAAGAACTCCCCAGTCACTCTATCACCAAGCTGCGTCCACTGAGAGGCCTGGCTCAGTTGGGACGCCACCCACTCACATGTAGGCTGCTGCTCCTGAAGGCGCTGGAGCGAAGCAAGGCTACGTCTCAAGCGACGCTCCCACTCTCGTGTCTCTCCCAGCCCTGTCAAGGCTACAGCGTGCAAAAAAGAGCTGAGCTCGATGAGTCCCTGGGCACACTGGCCTGTTGCATCCAGGTTTGAGCTCTGGCTATCATGCCATATCCTCTCAATGTCCTCAGAAAGACTGGGATCTGTAAGTATCCTCTCTGGGATCCTCAACTGCAAGCTGGTCTCCCGTGTCCTCTCCTCAAGTGTCAAAATAACTGGCGCATGGTCTTGAAAAGAGGTGCCATTGAGAATGCCAACGGAGCTCCCACGCTCCCCGAACCTGTCGCCCACATAGAAGCGATCAATCCGTGATAGATTAGTCCCTCCCTGCCGGAAATCCGACCGAGAAAAACTAAGACTGTCCTGAGAGCGGGAGAAAGCCTCATACTGCCATGCATCAGTGATCCGCAGTGTCATGCAAAATCGCTCCCAAGCTGCAAGCTCCATGCCGTGCACTGTAACATGACTGCCTCCCACCCTATCGGGGCCGGGTCCTCAAGCATGTTGAAGTCTCCCCCGACACACCAATGTGTGGCCTCGGGCAATGCATCCGTAACAAGGGTCCAGAACTCTGCTCTGGCACTAGCATGGTTGGGCGCATAGACATTGAGCACGCCAAAGAGCTCATCATGTATCCTCAGAATAACATACTGTGCTCTATCAGGCACAATGACCCCACGATCCACAATGGCCTGCCTCCATACATCCGCAATGACCATACATACTCCTCCCTGCCCAGCCAAGGGGCCAAACCCTGCAGACCAAAATGTGTCCCATCTACCAGGCATCACCGAACCGTATCTCCGAATCTTGCTCACTCAAATGGTGCTCCTGCATCATCAGAATATCAATACTGCTCCCAACCAGGCATCTTTGAAGCTCCTGCCTCAAGCAACCACGATAACGTACATAGTGTGCGCCGCCAAGGCCCTATACATTCCATGAGATGATCCTCATGGATGACCTGCTGAGGTGGAGACTGTCTCAGCCATACGGCGGGCCTTCGCAAGCGGCTTGGATGGAGAATAGTCCCCATCCGAGCAGCTGCGAATTTGCCCACCCGGTGTGCTGCAAGAATCTCGGATCAGGCGCCAGTGGCTGTGTCCCATGGCGACTGCCTCCCGCTCAGAGAGAGCAACCTCGTGTATGCATACATAACCAGGGTCGCGTGCTAGGTCTGCCACTATGCGAACCACCAAATGTCCAATCTCGGAGGCATCCACACTCCCGGTATCAAAGAAATGAGCCAACTCCCAGAGTCGGCCTATCACGTCTGTCATCTCCAGATCGCTCACATGGTGAGAAAACTCAACTGCCTGAGTCTTCAAAATGCTAAGAGCGAGATCCAGAGTCCACTCCTGGTCGCTAGGGCCACAGAGAGGGAAGGAGAAGGCCACCGCTGAATCAAGTGCCTCCTCCCCTCGGGCCGGAGGTATCACTACATGAACTCTGATGGGTGCTGGCTCATGGGGGCTCTCCGCTCCAAAAAGCCGTGTGAAGGAGTAGTCAAAAGCCTTCGAGCGCTGTCTAGTATCGAGACTACTCAGCCGATTGCGGATAGAGGATATCCGTGAAGCCTGAATCGGCATGGTAGGTCTCCTCTGCGGTGCTTGAGCAAGGTCTGTGCTCAGTGCCCGCCGGACTGCAGGTGAGTGCCAGGGTACTGCCAGGGCCTCCCGGGGAGCTGAGTCGAGCGGAGGGGGAGGAGGGGGGGAAGAGGGGGGTGGAGAAGGAGCCGCTGACAAAATGGGAGCGGGAACGGGAGGAGGCGAAGGTGGAAGCGAGGCGGGAGGGGGGAACGGGGGAGGGGGGGGTGGGGGCGAAGGAGGGGGTGCTGGCATCTTCTGATCCTCAGTCTGCGCTGGGGTCTCCTCTTGGAGGGGAGCAAAGCTATTCCTCACTGGAACCCAGTGATGCTGAGACTGTGGCTGCTTCTGCATCGGTCTCTGGGCATGCTGCTGTGGGCTGTCTCCCTCTACGGCGCCCCTGTCCAGGCTGCCACTCCGAGGTCTCTGTGGGCTGAGTAGGTGTCCCGCAGGTTGCCTGCCGAGCCGCATCTGTGGGCGGGCCATCGGGGGCCTGCTGCTGCGGTGAAGGTCGGGGTCTCTTGCGAGGGCAGGCCTTGGCCATGTGGCCGACCTGCCTGCATATAAAACACTGGTTCGGGAGCCCCGAAAACTCCACTCTCTGATCGATCCATCCCCCCCCTATCCTAGGTAGCTGAATATCCCGGATCTCCCCTCTGCTGGGGCGAGTGTCGACTATACGGCAGATGGTGGAATGTGCCTGGAGGCGTTCCACCTCTGCGGCGAGGCTCGCTTCCTCTTCTGGCGAAAGAGAAAGCCTGATGGGGGTATCCTCAGGGGCGGGCGAGGGGGCTGCGAAAGAGTCCCTATGAGGTGGGGCGGGAGGAACCTCCATCAGTGTCTGAAGCTTAGTCGAAGGCGAAGCGAATGCGGAGTGTCCTGCAAGAACCGAGCTGCACAAAAGGCGGAGTGGGGAGGGGCGGAGGGGGAAAGGCGGAAGACAGAGAAACAGAGGGGGGCGAAAAAAAAACACAAATAGAGGGGGAGGGGCGTAAGGCAGAGGCGGCGAAAGAGCGGGGGGCGGAGGAAACGCGAAAAGGGGTGGGGGGGGAGGGCGGAGGGGGCGGGTCACTGAGGAAGGGGAAGAGCAGGGGGCGGCGGGCGCAAAAGAGCAGGGGCGAGGGGCGCGAGAAGACCAGCCCGGGGGGGGGGGGGGGGGGGTAGACGCGAGGGCGGAGAGGACGGGGCAGGCGAGGGGAGCAGTCGCGAGGGTGGGGAGGGGGGTGTGCGTGCAGGCGGCAGCGCGAGTGGGGGGGAGCGAAAGCTTCAGCGAGCGCAGCAACACTGCCATATCTGCACTGTGTGCTCCTAGATTCTGGTTCTAACTGGTTCATACTCTTTATTTGGCTGCCTCTTCTGGATCAGCGTCTGAAGATTGTCCATGGCATTGATCATGCACATGACATCCCCCTCTGCTAAACTTGATGACGGGCTTCCAACCTGCTCTTGGATGACTGTTATCATCCCAAATATTTTCCCAAAGTCCCTCTGTCATCCATCCATCCCTGGCAACCCTTTTCTCTGAAATCCCGGCCTGTTCTCCAAACCACTCTATCTCAGATGAAGATCTATGCATCTGTTCCATCTAGTCCACAATCCATTCCTGCCCTGACTCTGAACACCGTCTTGGTCTTCATTCCTGAGAAATGAGTTTGGCACTCTCACATCACCCTTGGAGGATGAACCTCCTTGGGACCGTTGCCTGAGAACCTATCTGGCTCATAGGACTGCCATCCCCTTTGGCTTTGTGGAACACCACCAACAAACCTCCTGGGAGCTCTTCCCGATCTGTGTTCCTTGCCTTGGGCTTTGAATCCGTGTACTTTCCTGTACCTTGGACCTGTACGCCATCATATGGGACTGATTCAGTGTTTAGCTTTGCTTAGCCTGATGCTCTGATACCAATGTAACATGCGGAAGCTCTGGGAGTCTTCTTTCAGCCCTAAACACTCTTGGAAACCATCTGATGCAAAACGCAGATGTAGAGAGAGAGGAGAGAGAGAGAGATGTGCTGGAAATTCAGTATATTCATATGGTACAAAAAGGTACCCTAATCTATAGCCATAGGTTGCCTTACATAAAAGGTGGTAACACACCAAAATCTGTCCTAGAACTTGATCCACTCCCTAGTGGAATGAATGATTACAACAAGGAGCACTTGTGCCTATTTATAGGTCCTTTGGTCCATAGGAGTGCTGGCCGACTGCTAGTCGGCCAGCCAACTGGTCAAAAATGCCCTTTATGATGATGCGCCTGCAGCCGCCCTCCAACCTGGTTCAGTCGACACACCTCTGGTACTGCCGACTCCCTTGTGTGCAGCCAACAACACTGTCATATCTGCACTCTGTGCTCCTAGATTCTGGTTCTAACTGGTTCATACTCTTTATCTGGCTGCCTCTTCTGGATCAGTGTCTGAAGATTGTCCATGGCATTGATCATGCACATGACAGTTATGCAGCATGTCGTTAATGCCATGTCTGAAAATGTTGAAGCAGCACATAAAGATGATGTATGGTACATTGATTCAGGTGCTTCGAACCACATGACAAGTCATGGGGAGTGGTTCAAGGAGATGAAAAACCTTGAAAGACCAGGTTTTCTGGAAACAGGGGATGACACTGCTCATCCAATTGCCCATGTTGGAGATGTGCCATTGTCTATGCAGAGGATGGCAAAGTGAAGTATCTTGCAGATGTACTTCATGTTCCGAACATAACAAAGAATCTGGTTTCAGTTGGCCAGATGATTGAGCAGGGTCTGCAGGTTCGGTTTAACCCTGATGGTTGTTATGTTGAAGACTTTAAAGACAAGTGCAGGTTGGTTGCAAAAGGCAACAGAGTGGGCAGAATGTTTACATTGAATGTAAACATGCCTGAAGTGAGTGCTGCGATGTTTGCACATGGTTCAGGAATTGTTGCAGACACAGACATTTGGCATAAAAGAATTGGACATGTGAATGTGCAGAGAATGAAGTCTATGCAGACTAAAGGAATTGTGACAGGGCTGCCAAAGTTTAAAGTTGAAGGTATGCAGAAAATATGTGAAGCATGCCAATTTGGAAAGCAAACAAAGCATGTATTTCCACGTGACAGAAATGTGAGCAGAAATGCACTAGATGTTGTGTATTCAGATGTATGGGGTCCTACGAGACTATGTCTATGGGAGGCTGCAGGTATTATGTGACATTTATTGATGACCACACAAGGAAGTGGCTGCAACATATACACCTCTTCCCGTAAATCTCCATGCAAGAATGCAGTCTTTACATCCATCTGATGTAAAGACCATTGCTTTGACGCAGCCACTGCTATCACAACTCTCACTGTTGCCATCTTGGCAACTGGGTTGAAAGTTTCTTCATAATCAATGCCATATGTCTGCGCATATCCTTTGGCTACCAATCTAGCCTTGTACCTGCTTCTACTTCCATCACTGTTATGTTTTACTTTGTACATCCACTTGCATCCAATGGCTTTCTTGCCTTCAGGCAATTGCACTAAATCCCAAGTCTCATTTCCATATAATGCATCCATCTCCTCATCCATAGCTTTCTCCCAATACACATTTCCAACAGCCTCATCAATGCATGTGGGCTCTACAACCTGTACAACTTTTGCCATGTATGCATAGTGATGTGCCACATAACCATCATAGGTAAACCTCTGGACAGGATTCTACACTCTCCCAGATCTTCGCAGCTTTGCATTCATGGCTTCCATAGCCTTCTTTACGCCAAGTGTTCTCATAGCTGGTATCCCAAGATCCTCATCAAGGCTCATCTCTGAGCCACTAGACTCTCCATCAACATGAGAATGCCCTGCAGAAATGTCAGGCATACTAAGGGGCTTAACCACTTTCTCTTTGCCTTTATGTGATGTACTAATCACATTTGCAGGACTGGTATTATGACGCAGCCTGCCACTCCATGGTCTATCAATTGAATCACTAGATGAGGACTCTCCTGGTCCACTCAAAGACTGTGATTGCTGACTTGCATTCTGTGCAACCACATTTCCACTCACATCAACCCCAACAGCTGCTTTTTCAGCAGCATACCAGCTGCTCATCTCATCAAAAACAACATCCCTGCTTACCCTCAACTCACGTGTAGCAGGATTATAACACCTGTATCCCTTTTGCTCATGGGAATACCCAATAAACACACATTTTTCAGCTTAGTTCTCAGCTCATCTGGCACATGCACATATGCAATGCATCCAAAGACTTTCAAATGAGACAAATCAGGTTTTCTGCCAGTAAACCTCTCCTCTGGAGTTACATCATGTGTGGCTGCAGTTGGAGTCGTGTTCATGATGTAAACTGCTGTAGAAACAGCCTCAGCCCAATAGCTATGCGGCATATTCTTCTCTCCCATCAATGCTCGCGCAATCTCAGCAATGTGCCTGCTTTTCCGCTCAGCAACTCTATTTTGCTGCGGAGTGCATCTGCATGTAAACTGTCTCCGAATACCATTCTTCTTCAAAAATTTAGAGAACTTGTTGGAGAAGTACTCTCTCCCTCTATCTGACCTTAGGCACTTTACATATTTCCCTGTTTTCTTTTCAGCCATAACTCTGTCAGAATCGTGTATGCGGAAGCTTAACACACGCAGTGAGAGAGAGAGAGAAGTTGACGCAGAGAGAGAGAGAAGAGTTGACGAACAGCTTGAACTTTATTAGCAATGAACTGATTGAGAAAATACAATGGTGGGCATGGGTATTTATACCCTTATGCTGGAAATGGCTGACCCAAAAGCATGAAATAAATAAATAAATAAATCCCTTTGTTAAACCCTATTCCCACATGAGGTACAACTTTTAACACCCTCTCTGTAGCTCATAGTGGACATAGATGAAGAAACCAAGTCGATGCAGATGCAACCATGGACATCTCAGTACCGGCTGGATACCGAATACAGCTCGAAAAATGCACCAAACAACCTGTCTCCTCAAGGAATGCCATCTTGAGCTTCAGCTGCCACATAGAATAATGAATTGCAGACAACTCCACATCCATGATCCCCCATTCGTTGAACTACGAACACATCACGTTCAAAAAAAATCCTCTGAACCTTGAACTGTTGACACACGACGCCCAAAATTCTGCTACACAATGAACCAGGAACTCATCCCATCCATAGTCTGCTACCGATGAACTACGAACACATCACGTCCATAGATTTGTCAAGCTGTTCCATGCCAGATGCATGTGCCTTGAACTCTGACACACGGGTCCAAATCACCTGTTTGAGAGCTCAGAATAGCCCTCTCTTCCACTCACGTGCCTCTCTCTGGCTGAAGCATGTGGTGGAACTGTTATACAACTAGAATGCAGAATCCTTAGCCAATGTGGCTTGGACCACATAAGCTCGATTATGGAATTCCAATGTTTGCTCCGAATCTTCCACTGAGTTGGATGCATACACTTTACCTTGGGACATTAATATTGTCTCATCATCTTCTTTGGAGACTATATCATGTTCCTGAAGAAGCTTTCTAAAGATCAAAGCAGCCACCTATAGACTGGATAACATGATGAATGTTGTGTGGTTCATAGCCAGTAGCTCATAATGGATGATCTTTGCCTTCATTGGATATGACTCTAGGATCAAATCCCTATGCGCAAAATCCATTCCATCAAGCTTGTTTTGTTTGATGACCTCGGAGGTGAGCGATGGAAGCTCGATGAATGACTTCTTGGGATTAGAGCACCTTAGGGAAGCTAATGCATAAGCAGTAGTAAGGGCCTCATTGCCGATCCAGCTAAGCACATTGCTACCATAGTGATAGAAAGGGTGGCATTCCCAAGTGCCAGTAGCCTTGTCCTGCTGGCGCACAAGCTCCTGCTCTGCTGTTCTCGTGAGCCCCTCTGCCAGGCCACACAGAGAGCATGCCCGAATGCGCATAGCTCGCTCTCTTAGCCTCTTCTCCAGCGCCCTCCTTATCGCACTCTTTCCATCAAAGTGCTCTTTACAGCCGTGCACCAGCCTGGCCATACTCAGCAGAAGCAAAAAAAACGCTACACGCGAGCTGCCCTCTTCTTTTGCAGGAGCCAAGCGCTCGACTCGAGCTGCCGCTCCCGCTGAGCCGACTCCACACTCCACGCGAACTGGTGGTCCAGGCGCTCTGTCCTCCTCGCGAGCATCCGACACGCTCTGCCTCCTGCACAGCCTGCGCTTGCTCTGCACTCTTCCCTAGACGTTGGCTTCGTGTTATGCTTGCCTCTAGACTTCTCACGTCCGTGCTATGCACGCCATGCAAGCTGGTAGTCAGCTCCCCACGTTGCACTGCACCTCTTCGCTTCCGTGCCGAGGTCACGAGCTTTCCAGCTGAGAAAACGCAGCCCTTTGCCTTCCTTCTCCTTCTGCTCCTTGCGTACAGCCGAGGATCAAGAGCTCAGCTCTGATACCATGTCAGAATCGTGTATGCGGAAGCTTAACACACGCAGTGAGAGAGAGAGAAGTTGACGCAGAGAGAGAGAGAAGAGTTGACGAACAGCTTGAACTTTATTAGCAATGAACTGATTGAGAAAATACAATGGTGGGCATGGGTATTTATACCCTTATGCTGGAAATGGCCGACCCAAAAGCATGAAATAAATAAATAAATAAATCCCTTTGTTAAACCTTGTTTCCACATGAGGTACAACTTTTAACAAACTCTGAAATTCTGAAAATGAGTGAACATCTCACCCTTCTCCTTCATGAAGTATACCCACACTCGGAAGCCGCATTTGGATGCATTGAGACGCATACTGAGGTATGTGAGGTCTACTTTGCATTGTGGACTATTTTATGAAATTGGGACAGAGATATGTGTACATGGGTACACAGATGCTGATTAGGCTGGTAGTATCTCAGATAGAAGATCTACTAGTGGCTTCATGTTTTCTTTGGGGAGTGCTGCTGTGACTTGGAGCAGCAAGAAGCAGTCTACGGTTTCTCTATCCAGTAAAGAGGCTGAGTACAGAGGTGCTGCTATGGCAGCATGTGAGAGGTAGCTTGGTTGAGAAAGCTACTTGCAGATTTGGGTCTATCAGTGGATAGACAAGTTGTCATTTTCTGTGACAACATTAGCAGTATACAGCTGGCCAGGAACCCAGTTTTTCATGCTCGCACGAAGCATATAGAGGTCCACTACCATTTTGTCAAAGAGAAGGTTTTGGGAGGAGACATTGACCTTGTTTATGTCAGCACATCTTTTCAAAGGAATCTACCAGACTCCTTTCATACTGGGGAAATGTTCGGGTTGGTGACATTCTCCCTAGTTTCTTAAAAGTTGTTCGCAACTTTAAGCTTCAAGCCATGTATCCAAGATATAATCATGTCCCATCAAGTGTGTTATGAAAGTGGACACTAATTTACAGATTAGGAAACTAATCATATGGGGTTAGGGGGCTCGAGATCAGGGAGTAGGAAGTTGATAGGGTTCCAAGATTGATAAAACAAGGTTAACAGCCTTTTATAGAGCGAGTTGGCTATTTTTTTTTTCAACTGGCCTTTGGCCCAAGATCCTTCCATGGGTCCACCGGGTGAGAGAGAGAGAGTTGCCTTCGCTTCAGTCCACTAGGTGAGAGAGAGAGAGAGAGAGAGTCGAGGGCCTTCGCTTGGTCTGCTGGAAGAGAGAGCGAGAGTTGACCGCTTGCCGGCTGCCCCTTTCCCAAAGACACCGCGAAACATTTCACTGCTGAAACGATTCATTTTGGAATGAAATGTTTCACCACGGGAAGGTGGCCAGTGAAATGATGGACCGAAACGATTATATACATAAAATCTGAAGGTTGGGCATGGTGCCAATTTCCAAAAGAGCTGAAAGTATACACAGTGCACACCTACAGTTCAATAATCAATCAATCATAACCCTCAAATTGGTGGAAGAATTGGGCAACCAATATGGGGGTTTTGCCCAAATCGGAATCAAACCTGAATTTAGGGGTTTTGCCCAAACCCTCGAATTGGTGGAAGAATTGGGCAACCAATTTGGGGATCCAAATTGAGATTTGCTCAAATTGGGCAACCAATTAGGGGATTTTGTCCCAAATTGGACAAAACTCCCAAATTTGGGCATCGAATTGAATGCCCATTTCTGAATGTTGAGAAGATGGGCTTATAACTGTGATTTTTGTATGTTTTTCTCATACTTAATAGAAGTCTCTTTCTTAAAAAATAATAAAAAAATTACCCACCTTGAAACGTTCTACGTTTCACTCCATGCATGAAACGTTTCACCAACGTTTCGTGTTTCGTGTTTCAAGGGAAGTGCAACGCGTTTCATGGTGACCCTGCCCTTTCCCCACGTTGACGACCGTCGTCGTCATGCATGCAAAGGCACCAGCATACGCTAGAGTTGCACATGTGGCCTGGGATGCCTTAAGGTACTCCTTTTATTTTAATGTGTCTAAAACCCACGAAAATAATATTGGGCTTCTTTGTCAAAGTCACGCAGCACAGCAGCACGCACACCACCCTAGGGCACTGAGCAATGTCGGTGGTTGGGCTCCCATTTCCTAGCGGTTTCTCCCCCCCAAAAACCTAGCCACAGGACATCTCTATGACAAGGTGCCACCACACCCTATATATGGCTCTTCGACTTCCACAACTTCTAGTCATGCGATAACCCGAGAGTAGCTACGAGAATTGCCACCTCCATTACCCTCCTTCAATTCGAGCACCTTTATCAAACAGAGGTTAGGACCACCCAAGACCGCTATTTCTCTCTCTTCTCTCCATCTCTTGTTTGCGTTTTCCATCTACTAGTTCCTGGAAAGGTGTTTAGGGTTGAAAGAAGACACAGAGCTTCCACATGTGGTGCAAAAGCCTATTGGGGCGTGCTGTGACAGATTCAACCATGTGTCCAAGAGATAAAGATATAGAGAGAGGTGAGAGAGAGAAGGGAATAGGGATCTTGCACAGTACAACACACTGAGCGGGGAACAGGCCCCCCCCCCCCTTTCAAGAATTTATTTAGGAACAATCCATGGGCACGTTGGCCAGGATCAATATAATCGATGAATACAAAACAAACAGATATGCTGATGTAGGTGTCACGTGCACCCTGCACTTGGATGCCACGTAGACACATCTTTACAAAAGGTGCAGGACCTGGGATGGAAAACTGGTCCCATGTGAGCGCAGTCCGGGACGAGTCAGCTAGGGATCCATCTCAGTGGTCCGAGTCAGTCAGGTGTGCATTGTCCTGCACAGGAGTCCAAGGTTAGGTGTGCACTATCTTGCACATGAAACAGTGCCAGTCCGCGCTGTGAGTCTCCCTCTGGAATGATGTCAGTGATTCTGTGTATCTGGTATGGTACTGGATGCTAGATCGTTGAGTAGGTAGTTAGGGTTTGCTTTTAGGAAAAGGGGCTAAGCCCATAGGGCTACCCCGAGTCTTTGTGTGGGCATGGGAATAGTGTAAAACTACCCCCATGAGGGCCAAGAAGGCCCTGGCTAAACCCACCAGCCATGGAGGGGCGGTAGGACAGCCCTAAGGGCAGGCTAGGGGAAGCCTACAGACTGTACAGCCTAATTATGGCTGTAAGGGCAAGTATGGGACAGCCCATACAGGCTGCCCAGTCCCCAAACAGCCTTGAAACAGTGCCCAAACCTGGCTTACAGCAGGCACCTGATGCCCAGCCAACAAGGGAAAGAAGCGCAGCTTTTTATGGGATTTTTCTAGCATTTAATGCTAATATTCAGTCGTGGGACAGGATTATTGCTGGCCGCCTGGACTTAAGCTGGCCAACCGCTATTTATGGAGTAGTATAAATAGTGAGCCCACAATCCCATTGAGTTATCTCATATTTCACCAAGAGCCAAGGCAAACAAGAGCTAGACAAGCCAAGGAGTTGCTAAAGCAAAGGGGTGAAGAACTGCAGGTCAAGGGCAGAGATTTCTTAGCCAAGAAAGGTCAAGATTTCTGTATTTTCTTTTCAGATTCACATCATTCTAATAAAGCAAATACACCATCCGTGGTGGGGGCCCTACAGAGGGTATTTGGGACCCAATACTGTGTCCTCTCCATCTCTCCCTCTCTCTCTATTTTCTGCACATCTTTATTCAGTTTTGTGTGTTAATTCCGTCGTGAAAAGTGTGCTGATTTTTGAGCATTGAAGTTACTGATCTTCTCCGAAGCTTCCGCATGTTACAGTGGTATCAGAGCCTACTTCAAGTGCAAAGATTCAGCAAAGAAACCAGATTTTTTTCTCGCTCGTGTGGTTGGTTTTCAGATGCCGGTGGACTACCCCTTTCGGAGTGACTCCTGTCCCTCGAAGGACGGTTGGTTTTCAGCCTCCGGAAGCCTCCGGACATCTCCCACACAGAGAGTGGATGGTAAGATTGTGCTCCAGAAAGGAAGTGCGTTTTCCTGCTATGGCGAGCTTCGACGACGAGAGAGACCAAGAACCATGGGGCCAGAGCGCACCAGGCAGCCCAGCTAGGGCACCAGGCTTGAGTGTTACAGATATGTTCCAGCAGATGATGCGAGCAATCGCAGACCAGACAACCAAGTTGGACGAGGAGAAGGCACAGATCTTGGCTCTGGAAGAGCGTACCCGTTCTCCAGCATCGCGTTTTCCATCTCCTCCTCCCTCTCCTTCCGTATCCCAAATTCTAGATCCTCGACACAAGGACCCTCTCCCAGGGTCACGACCGCAGTCAAGCTCTTTGCTTGAGTTGCAAATGCGTGCATTGGAGATCCGACAACGTGAAGACGAAGCCATGCGACGCGTGGAACACAAGCATTACCTAGCAGCTTTGGACGCCAGATTGACACCGGCGGCGCCCTCGAATCATTTTTCTGAGAAAATGAATTTCAGTAAGTATAATGGTAAACTCGATCCCACAACTCTTTATTCATAGTTACATCAATTTGAAGCTTACTTTGCTGCAGTTAGAAAGACAAATACTGACAGAGTGATCTTAGCCAGTTGGTATTTGGAAGGTGAGGCCATTCCTTGGTGGACTCAGTGGGCTCATGCCCACACCAGATTAGGTATGGCAGCTTATGTGTGGGACGAGTTTGTCCGCGACCTTAAGCAGCGGTTTCTACCGCCCCACTACCTTGAGCGACACGAAGACGAGTTCAGGGGAGCGCGTCAGAACGCGCAACCAGTCCTTCAGTTTGCCAATAGAATTTCGACCTTATGTTTGCAATTAGGCTTATCTGATTTGGACAAGAAAGGGCAGTTTTTGTATAGCATTGACACGCAAATCCAATGGGAGGTGCGTATGTTTAGGCCAGCCACCTTTGAAGACGCACTCTAGTTTGCGCAGAGTGCAGCAATGAAGCATAATGGTGGCAAGCCCAAGACTTCCCAGCCGGCTTCTTCCAAGGCTACGGCCTCGGGGAGCAATGGCCAGAACCAGATGGGGTCTTCTGCAGGACAGAGCCCGGGAGCCTCTGGCTCCAAGAACTCGAACAATACGTCTAAGCTTACTCCAGACTAGAAAGGGGAGGCAGGCAAGACATGTGGCAAGTTGAGTGCTGAGGAGCTTTCTCAGTACAAGGAGGGTAGATGTTTCTTTTGTCATACAAAAGGACATACTTCTCGGGATTGTTCTAAGAAGCCTCCAAAGCCTGCCGCCGCTGCCTCCACAGCTTCCGTGGTGGTGAGCTCAGCTCCCACATAGACCCCAGTGGCTATCCCTAGTTCTTCAAACCCCGGTGCTTCAGTTGGAGCAATTGTTAGCCGGAAGATCGAAGATAAGCAGAAGGGCGCCCCTGACCAGGAGTATGAGCGCAACGAATTGCTCAAGTCCTTTGGCTACATAGGTGGCCAGAGAGTCGTCGTCTTGTTTGACAACGGCAGCACGGAAGATGTGGTCACAGAATAGGCCGCTAGGCGTGCCCGTTTCAACCTGACTTCGGTGGACAAACAGGTTGAGGTTTTTAGCACAGGCATGACAACGAGCGTCAAGTATGAAGCTCTAGGTGCTAAGTTAGTTATTCAGGGCATAGAATTTGTGCATGATTTTATGGTTGCCCCTCTTGTAGGAGCAGACATAATTTTGGGCATTCAGTGGTTTCACAAGTTTCTTCATGATGTCAAGTGGGACAAGCACACGTTCTAGATCAATCGGAATGTGTCAAACGCCCCAGTGACTATTAAGAGTGAGCCAGGAATTCCGAACTTTCCGCTCATAAGCCACTTGCAGGCTAAGCGAGCAGTCAGGAAAGCGCACAGTGTGCGATGATATACATCCAGACAACCTAGACGGTATCTAGTGCTTCCGAGAAGTACTTGGCTCTCCATGAAAAGTTCCAGAAGATTTATCTTCGGGACAGCCTTCCTTCCTAGCTCCCCCCGTCCAGACCGGAGGACCACAAGGTTGACCTCCTCCCAAGCTTGGAACCCCTGAGCAAGTTTTCGTATCGCCTTTCCAAGGCAATGGAATCGGAGTTGGACCGCCAACTCCAAGAATTGTTGCAATCTGGCTTCATCCGCCCCAGCGTGTTGCCATTTGCAGCCCTGATCTTATTTGTCAAGAAGAAAGATGGGTCTTCCCGTTTGTGTGTCGATTATCGTGCACTCAATAAGCTGACTATCAAGAGTAGATTCCCGATGCCTCGAATTGATTATATTCTGGAGAGGTTGAATGGAGCAAAGGTGTTCTCGAAACTTGATTTAAAGAGTGGGTACCACCAGGTTTGGATTGTGGAGGGGGACATCCCCAAGACAGCCTTCTGTACGGAACGGGCCCACTATGAATTTGTGGTTATGCCATTTGGCTTGACGAATGCCCTAGCTACATTTAACCGCATGATGATGCGTGTTTTCTGGGATTTGATTGGAAAGTGTGTGTTCATATTTCTGGATGACATACTGGTATTTTCAGCTATGGTTGAGCAGCATGACATTGATGTGGAGAAAGTCCTTAAGTTGCTGGAAAGCAACGAGCTCTACGTCAATGAAAAGAAGTCGGAATTTTATCTGTTTCAGGTGCAGGACTTGGGATACATAATTAGTGCCGAAGGCATTCGACTTGATCCGGCTAAAGTGGCCGAGATTGTAAATTGGGAAATACCTCAGACAGCCTATGACATCAGATCCTTTGAGGGTATATGCCAGGCATACTCCACCCACATAGACAAGTTTTCTGATCTCTCGGCGGATCTCACTGATCTACTAAAGGGTGTGAAGACAAGAAGGCAAAAGATTCTAACGACTCGACGAGCGTTGGAGGCATTCAAGAACCTCAAGGTGGCTTTATCAGAAGCGCCTTGTAGCACTTGCCTCGTGGAACGAGCCATTTCAGGTGATCACCGATGCGAGTAACATCACAATTGGAGGTGTATTGCAACAGAATGGTCATCCAGTAGCTTACATGTCTCGTAAGTTATTGCCGGCAGAGAAAAACTACTCAATCTATGATCGTGAACTCCTAGTAGTTATACAGGCCTTGAAACATTGGAAACATTTTCTGTATGGCCGTGACTTTGAGGTTCGCACTGACCATCAGGCATTACACTGGATTCAGAACAGTGGAGTGATCCACAACACCGCTGGAGTCAGAAATTCCAGCAATTCGGTGGTATGATTGAGTACCTTCCAAAAAAGGCCAATCCAGTGGTCGATGCTTTGAGCAGGAAGAGACAAGTGACTACGATTTAAACCACTAGACTCGATCTTGTTGGTACAAGACTAGATGACATGAAGCACACGTACGCGGATTCCGAGGAATTCGGTACATAGTGGGAACAGGCATTTGATGCCACAGGACCATGCCACTTTCTGATACGCGATGGTTGGCTTTTCTACAAAGGCCGACTGTGTGTCATGAAGTAGTTCAGGGTAGCTCCTCTCCATGATGCCCATGACGCCATTACAGATGGTCATAGGGACATGAATTCGACTTTGGAGAAATTGGGACGGCAATATTATTGGCCAAAAATGAGGCGAGATGTGTTTACATATGCACAACGCTGTGATATTTGTCAAAAGGTGAAAGCTCCTTGTGGAAAGAAGATAGGGTTGTTACAGCCCTTGCCAATTCTTGAGGGTCCTTTCCAAGATATTTCAATGGACTTTGTCACGAATCTGCTCCCCAGTCCGAGTAAGCGTAATATGTAGTGCTTAACTATTGTTGATAGATTTAGCAAATTTGTTATGCTTATTCCTTGCAGGGCCAATGTGACCGCCAAGGATGTTGCCCAGTTCATTCGGCATTGGTACCCGATTGGCGGGATTCCTAGGATCATAGTGTCAGACCGAGATGCCAAGTTTACCAGTCATTTTTGGAGGGCATTGTTTGATAACTTTGGTACTAAATTGATTTTTTCCAGTGCATTCGACCCACAGACGGACGGCCAGACAGAGATATACAACCAGTTGGCCTTTGATGTGCTGAAGTGTTATGCCCACGATCAGCAAGGTAAGTGGGAATCTTATTTGCCTTTAGTTCAAGCTATTTTGAATGATTCTTTTTCTTCAGCTATTGGCAGGACTCCATATGAGGCAGCATTTGGAAGACCTTTCCAGTCTCATTGTTGACCAGGACGTGGTCTTCAGTACCTGAAGCGAACAGAGTAACGGAGTCTTACCAGGAGATTTTAGAGTCAGTTAAAGACAGGTTGGCTAAAGCGCAAGAGGCCTACACTCGACAGGTCAATAAAGACCGAAGGGATATGAAGTTTTCAGAAGGGGATTGGGTTTATCTTCGGATTATGAAGCAAAGGTTGAAACAGGTGGGCAAGCGATGCCCAAAGTTATCTTTCAGGAGCTTCGGACCTTTTCCCATTAGGAAAGAGATTAATGAGGTGTCTATGCAGTTAAAGCTACCTCCGAGTTGGACTATGCACGATGTGTTTCACGTCAGTTGGTGAAAGCCATATGCAGGTCCTATCCCTTCAGAAGTAAACGACGAAGCGATATTGTTGATGAAGCAGAAGTTATGAATCCAGAACAGATCCTTCTGCACCGTTTCAAGCATGGCTCAGGCCGAAGACTAAGACAGTTCCTCACGAAGTTTCAGGACCGAGGGACCCACGAAGCAGTATGGCTTGACAAAGAGTTTTTCGAAGACTATTCGGCGTTATTGACGGATTATTTGGAGGCTATGCAGCTTCTGTCCAGTTAAACAGAAGGGGATGTCATGTGCATCCCGCACTTGGATGCCACGTAGACATATCTGTACAGAGGGTGCAGGACCTGGGATGGAAAACTGGTCCCATGTGAGCCCAGTCCGGGACGAGTCAGCCAGGGATCCATCTCAGTTGTCCGAGGTCAGGTGTGCATTGTCCTGCACAGGAGTCCAAGGTTAGGTGTGCGCACATGAAACAGTGCAGTCTCCCTCTGGAATGATGTCAGTGATTCTGTGTATCTGGTATGGTACTGGATGCCAGATCGTTGAGTAGGTAGTTAGGGTTTGCTTTTAGGAAAAGGGGCTAGCCCATAGGGCTACCCCGAGTCTTTGTGGGCATGGGAATAGTGTAAAACTACCCCCATGAGGGCCAAGAAGGCCCTGGCTGAACCCACCAGCCATGGAGGGGCGGTAGGACAGCCCTAAGGGCAGGCTAGGGGAAGCCTATAGACTGTACAGCCTAATTATGGCTGTAAGGGCAAGTATGGGACAGCCCATACAGGCTGCCCAGTCCCCAAACAGCCTTGAAACAGTGCCCAAACCTGGCTTAAAGTAGGCGCCTGATGCCCAGCCAACAAGGGAAAGAAGCACAGCTTTTTATGGGATTTTTCTAGCATTTAATGCTAATATTCAGTCGTGGGACAGGATTATTGCTGGCCGCCTGGACTTAAGCTGGGACTTAAGCTGGCCGACCGCTATTTATGGAGTAGTATAAATAGTGAGCCCACAATCTCATTGAGTTATCTCATATTTCACCAAGAGCCAAGGCAAACAAGGGCTAGACAAGCCAAGGAGTTGCTAAAGCAAAGGGGTGAAGGACTGCAGGTCAAGGGCAGAGATTTCTCAGCCAAGAAAGGTCAAGATTTCTGTATTTTCTTTTCAGATTCACATCATTCTAATAAAGCAAATACACCATCCGTGGTGGGGGCCCTACAGAGGGTATTTGGGACCCAATATTGTGTCCTCTCCATCTCTCCCTCTCTTTCTCTATTTTCTGCACATCTTATTTCAGTTTTGTGCGTTAATTCCGTCGTGAAAAGTGTGCTGATTTTTGAGCATTGAAGTTACCGATCTTCTCCGAAGCTTCCGCATGTTACAGTAGGATATGGATGTCAAAGACTCGCAAGAATCTCTCATCGGGCTAGTACCAGATCCAAAATCCAATGAATCCAAGTACAAATCCAGATGTCCAAGTCCAAGTCCAAGTCCAAATCCAATGAATCCAAGTCCAAGTTCCAAGTCCAAGAATCACTCGCTTATCCCATGAGTAATCTCCACAACTCCTACAGCCTTGTCGATGAAGAAAACCATGTAAAAGCTCTTTTTGGCAAGAAAACTGTTAGAAAATTTATTTTAATGGTTTTCGGGCGATAAAAAACTCCAAAAAACAGTTTTTAGGTTTTTTGAAGCAGTCTTAGGATTTTTGAAATTTTTTAGGGTTTTTGAAATTTCCAGTCTGTACAGCTCCGCACATGTCCGTACAGCTCCATACACGCGTCGGTATCGCCCATGCATATGCCCATACAAGTTTAGGGCTGACCGTACATCTGAAAAGCAAGTTAGAGAAGGTGTTGATGGTGAAGAAGAAGCTCTCCATGATCAAATGATGCCCACACATACACTCCACAATCTCCTTCATGATGCTACAAGAGAGGTTCAAGCCTTTTTATACTTGAAGAGGGCTTTGCTTGTTGCCAAAAGCTTAACCAATCTTTTGCTTTTGCCTTTTTTCCTTTGCTTTCCACTTTATAATAAAATATTACTCACTTTTGTCAAAGTTCTTTAACTTTGCTTTTCTAACTTTAGGGCCTTGCTTTTCGGCCTTGGAGCTTCTTTTTGAAAAAGCGGCTTTCAGCTTTTTGGTCCGGCTTAGTCTCCTCTTGCCAGTGGTGCCCTTGGCTCGCAGTCAACCTAGTTTGACTTTTTGCTTTTTCTTGGTTTTTGACCAGGACTGGTGCTTTTCCTTGAGCAAACCTTACGGTCCCTATCCCCATGCCTTCTTCCACATGTTTGGTGTCCGAGCAAGGGTTCTAACTTCTATCATTTGAAATAGAGCTAAGAGGGCCAAATAGTTACATGTGGCACTGTTACCATGTAATATATCATATATGCCAATAATAGAGGCCCCCCTCCTTTGCTCTCAGTCGCACAAAGGTGAATAGGGTCATCAAGAAGGACATGGTGATACTGGATATTCAGAGGACTTGGCGTTCATTGGGGGGCAAAGATGGCCTTCTACAGAGATCATCTTCTTCACTTGACAGAGGATGGTTACATCATGTGCCCATGCTACATGGACACACATTTGTCATTTGGGCTGTAATATGCGATTGGACAGATTCGCACCTCATCCCATCAGTTGAGAGTGGAGATAACCAGGTATGGGTTGGGGGAAGCTGCACCAACCAAAGAACATGATATGCCAGCTTTATCGTATAGAGGCCGAGACAGGGGCCCACTATACTATTGCCTCTTCCAAGACGGATTTGGACCACTTTCCATGATCATGGCCCAGACCAGAGATGCTTAGGGCTCTTCCCTTTGGAGCTCCGCAAACACAAGGAGTCCTTATTGCAACCCAAATCAGCTGCACCCGCTGATGGGAGAGTATTAGGGTTAGGTCATGTGGGAGACATACACAGAGAAAACAACAAGGGAGAGAGAGAGAGAGAGAGTTGTGGGGATAAGTCAACTCATCAATAGCATGAGTGTGTGACTCCCCTATCACACATGTATATTGCACTAGTACACATAGTGCACTTAGTACTTTTAAAGTACTAAGTGTACTATGTACTATAACTTATGGGCTTGTACACACTATAAGGGTGGGCATAACGCCTTTACCCCAACAACCTCCCACTTAAAGGCAAAGTGCCCTTAAATGAAGGAAAAGAAAAATCAGCATGTACATGATAATATACAAGGCCATATCAAGGCTGAAACTGGCCTCATCCAATGCCCATCAAGTGTCTGCAATGAGCAAACCGCTCCGGAGGCAAACTCTTTGTCAACAGATCAGCCGGGTTGTCATCCGTATGAATCTTAACAAGCTGAATTTGCTTGTTCTCTATCACCTCTCTGATGAAGTGATACTTCACATCCACATGCTTCGTCTTTGCATGAAAGACAGGGTTCTTTGCCAACTGGATGGCACTCTGACTGTCACAATGCAACAATGGAATATCCCCTGTATAGCCCAAATCAACCACTAACCGAGATAGCCATAATGCCACTTTGCAAGCCTCTGTGGCTGCAATATACTCGGCCTCTGTAGTAGATAAGGCTGTGCACTTCTGCATCCTGGATATCCATGACACAGCACCTCCTGTGAATGTAAACACATAACCGGTAGTAGACTTCCGGTTATCTGGATGACCGGCATAATCTGAATCCGTGTAACCATGCACTAATGCATCCTGTTTGCCAAAGCAAATGCACATATCTTGTGTGCCCTTCAGGTATCTCATGACACCTTTCACTGCTTCCCAATGCTTCTTGCCAGGGTTGGCCATGTATCTAGAAACCACTCCCACTGCAAATGCAATGTCCGGCCTAGTAGCAACCATGGCATACATGAGACTGCCACATGCTGAAGCATACGGAATCTTGGCCATATCAGCCCTGTCTCTATCTGATTGTGGGCTGTCCATAGCACTGAGTTTCACATATGGAGGCAAAGGAGTACTAGTCTTCTTCCCCCCGTCCATATTGAACCTCTGCAAGACTTTGCCAATGTATTCCTTCTGAGACAAATACAACACATGCTGATTTCTGTCCCGAAGTATCCGCATACCCAAGATGTGATTAGCATCACCCAAATCCTTCATATCAAAGGTTTGATGCAGCCTCTGCTTCAAGGCATCCATCTCTTTACGAGATTTCCCGGCAATCAACATATCATCAACATACAAGATGAGGATCAATAGACTGCCATCCAAAGCTTTCTTGGTGTACAAGCAGTGATCTATGTCACTTCTCCTGAATTTCTGAGATTTCATGAATGTATCAAATTTATGATACCATTCTCTTGGTGCCTGTTTGAGCCCATAAAGACTCTTTTTCAGCTTGCATACAAGCTTCTCCTTTCCACTCACTGCATAACCCTCTGGCTGCTGCATATATATCTCCTCATGGAGATCACCGTGAAGAAAAGCAGTCTTCACATCCATCTGAATCAAGTCCAGATCATCATGCGCAACCAAAGCTAACACAGCTCTAAGTGTGGTCATTTTGACCACTGGAGAGAAGATCTCATCAAAGTCCACACCATATTCCTGCTTAAAGCCCTTAGCCACTAACCTGGCTTTGTATCTTGGCTTTGCATCTGGTGCAACTTTGAGCCTGTAAACCCACTTGCATGGCAAAACCTTCTTGCCTGCAGGCAAATGCACCAACTTCCAAGTTCCATTTTTATGCAGAGAATCCATCTCTGACTTCATGGCACGCTCCCATAGAGCTTTGTCTGCCCTCTGTAAAGCCTCTTTATAACATGAGGGCTCCCCACAGTCAGTGAGCATCAAGTAGTCAATCCCTGGAACAAACCTGTCAGGGGCTCTGGAGGGTCTTGTGGACCTCCGTACCCAATGACCATCATTTGCAGGTTGCTGTCCAGCCTGCATATCACCCATTGGTGGCTCCTGTTCCATGCCATAAGGCTGAAATATCATGCCCGGTATTTCCTCTAACTGTGGTATATCCATAGGGATATCTTCTGCCATATCTGGCTGTCCATTTGGACCATTTTCAGCACCATTTAAGGGCTGGTTTTCCTGCTGTAATGGCTGATTTACAGCCCTTTGTTGTTGTCCATGATGTCCATCATCATCAAAGATGACTCTGCCAGGCTCCTGTTGCCTTGCAGGCTCCTTATACATGCATGTTTCATCAAAAATGACATCATTGCTGCGTATGATCTTTCTATTCACGGGATCCCAAAGTCTATACCCCATTTCACCTCTGTCACCATATCCTAGGAATATGCATTTGTGAGACTTAGGATCAAGTTTGGTGCGCATTTCCCTGCGTATGTGCACGTACGCAACGCAACCAAACACTCTCAAGTGCTTGTATGACGGAGGCTTCCCTGTCCATACTTCTTCTGGCACTTTCCCACCAAGCCTCGTGTTAGGTGACCTGTTTATAAGGTGAACGGCTGTCATAACAGCTTCAGCCCAAAAACCATGAGGTAATGCAGCATGTGACAACATAGAACGGACCTTCTCTTGTATGGTCCTGTTCATCCTCTTTGCTGTCCCGTTTTGTGGAGGATCATAAGAAGTAGAGAGCTCCCTCTTGATGCCTTTAGCATCACAAAAGTCCTGAAACTGTTTGGACATGTACTCTCCACCATTGTCGGAACGCAAAGCCTTCAGTGTTTTGCCAGTTTGATTCTCAACAAGAGCAACAAACTTCTCAAACACTGAGAATGTATCACTCTTCAAACGAAGAGGATAGACCCACACCTTGCGTGTGGCATCATCTATAAAAGACACAAAGTATTTTGCCCCTCCCAAAGAAAGCTGAGGCATCTCACATACATCTGTATGCACAAGCTCTAACTGAGCATCTTTCTGTCCAAGAGCTTTCTTGTGGGGGCACTGTAGTTGCCTACCATATATACAATGCTCACAAAATTGAAAACTTGAAAACTTTAGAGAAGGCAAGTAACCCAAACGAGACAATTGCTCCATTCCTTTGACACTCATGTGTCCCAACCGGCTATGCCACATAGAGATTTCCGGCAGCTCGGTTGCATTTACATTAGCATGGTGACAAACACCTGCATGCATAAAGTAAAGAGTGTCCACCTTAGAGCCTCTGGCAACAACCAGTGAGCCCTTACTAATCTTCCACTTTCCACTACCAAATGTGGTAACATAATCAGCATCATCAAGCTGTCCAGTAGAAAGCAGATTCTTCTTGATCTCAGGCACATGCCTGACATCATGGAGCATAAGCTGTGAGCCATCTGAAAACACAAGCCTCACATCACCTCTGCCAAGAATCTTGCATGCATGGTTATCACCCAAATAAACCACTCCTTCATTGCCAGCAGTATACCTGACAAACAAGTCTCTGCAACCTGTGACATGAAAGGAGGCACCTGAATCAATGATCCATGAGTGCATACCATGACCACCTGTAAGAAGTGAATGGGCATCAAGTGAAGAAGTAAATAGGACCTCATCCTCACTGCCACCTGCATGTGACACATTGATTTCTTCAATCTTGACTCCACTTTTGCCCTTTGGCTTTACATCTTTGGCTTCATCTTTCTCTTTGTCTTTGCCTTTTCCCTTTTCTTTTTGATCATTTTTCCATTTGTAGCATTGCTTTTTAATGTGTCCCTTTTTGCCACAATAATGGCATTCCAAATCCTTTTTGGAGCGAGACTTGCTCCTTCCCCGTTCTTGGCTTTTACCCCTTTGCTGGGATCTCCCACGTGCATTCATTGCATTGGACTTTCCAACAGAGTTGTTTTTCCTGTTCATCTCTTCTTGAAGAAGAGCACCCTCAACATCTGCATATGACAGCATAGCATGCGAATTGCTAGTGGCTGTCCTGAATGTGTCCCAACTCTCTGGCAAAGTGCATAACAAAAAAGTGGCTTTGAACTCATCGTCCATTGCCAACTTTTGATTTATAACTTGGCTGACAATACCATTAAAGTCATTTAGATGGGCTGTCATAGACGCCCCTTCCTTCATCTGAAGACCTATGAGTTTCTTCAACCAATACACTTTGCTTGAGGCACTTTGTTGGGCATACAAGTCCTGCAATCTCTGCCACATTCCCCAAGCTGTCTTCTCTTCACGAATGCTGAAAAGTAATGAGTCTGACACAGACAACATGATAGTAGATCTTGCCAGCTCATCCATATCTTCCCACTCTTCAGCAGTAAGAGAAGCGGGCATCACACCCCTTTCTTTGATAGGCTTGTGCTGCTTTTTCTGGAGCAACACATTGTAGCACTGGGTTTGCCAAATATCATAATTATGCGAGCCTTCAAGCTTCTTCATACTGTGCTGTGTCATGTGCATCAATGCTGCGCTGGTTCCTGCGCCAGCTTCCACCAGCCGTGCTTCTGCGCTCTCAATTTGTTGTTCTCGCTGCTTTTCTCTCCAGCTAGATGTTGCGACTGGCCATTTCTTTGCCTTCATGCTCTGCGCTCCTTGCGCCAATGGAAACCTCCTATTGATGCTCTGCTGCAGGCTCAATGGCGACCATCTTCTGATACCAGTTGATGGGAGAGTATTAGGGTTAGGTCATGTGGGAGACATACACAGAGAAAACAACAAGGGAGAGAGAGAGAGAGAGAGAGTTGTGGGGATAAGTCAACTCATCAATAGCATGAGTGTGTGACTCCCCTATCACACATGTATATTGCACTAGTACACATAGTGCACTTAGTACTTTTAAAGTACTAAGTGTACTATGTACTATAACTTATGGGCTTGTACACACTATAAGGGTGGGCATAACGCCTTTACCCCAACACCCGCTTGAGGACTAGCACAGAGAGCTCTCATTGACTTCTACTAGACTAAAGCTCCGAGAGTTCATCCGCCCACTACACCTGATCTCCAGGTTGATGCAAGAGCCCGGCCGAGAGGAGTGACTAGACAGAGCCATCAAGCTATGCAGAGCTCGACGCCCCCGATCCCATGGCCTCCACCCACGCTCGCATCTCCACAGGAGGATCAGAGCCATCATTTCCCACCACTATAGGACTTTCTCCCGCCGGCTCAGCTTTACTACATTGGGTACCATGATGTGGCGCCCTATGCGGGATATTTTAGGGTGATGTGAGAGCTTGACGCGTTTTGTATTGGGATCAGCTTTGGCATTTCAGCTCTTGTTCCGTTCTTTTATTTTTAGTACCCATGATGATGTATTCCGTGGACATGATGAAATCTTTTGGTCTCATAGGACATTTTGGCCTTTTGTAGACGTTAATATGACTTTCTTTCTTTCTTTCTCTCCCCCCACCATGGAGTTTCACCCACCATATAGCCATGGGCTGCCAAAAACCCTAACCTAGGCCCTACACCTTCAAATGGTATCAAAGCTAGGGTTTCTTGCACCGCCGAGCTAATCTGCCTTCAACAACCCAGCCCACAGCACTAGTAGAGCTCTTCATTATTTAGCAGCCCACAAATCTGGTCCCACCTCTCATCCTCCCACACAAAATCGCTTGTTTGCAACCTGTTTTTGACCTCTTGTGCAGCCATTCGCAGTTTGTGTGCAGCCCTTGCTCCCCTATTTTCCCTTGTTTGCAACCTGTTTTTGACCTCTTCTGCAGCCATTCGCAGCTCGTGTTCAGGCCTTGCGCTTTCCTTGTCCTCCTTGCCGTCTCTTCTCCTTCTCTTCTATTCCTTGCCTTCCTTTCTCTTCTCCTTCTCCCGCCCTTCTCCTTCCCTTCTCTTCTCCTTCCTTTTCTTCTTTGAAGCTCCATCCATGCCAATTCCCTGAGTCCCATCCCTCCAAAAGCTTCAACATCTTTTGGTCTTCCTATTTTGAAGTTTTGAAGTTTCAAGCTTTTAAATTCATGAATCATGATGTTTTTTGGTCATCCATATCCAATGTTCATTGTATGTAGCGGTGTCTAAATTTTGTAATTATATTTAAAGAATAATTAATATTTTGATAACATATCGGTTTTTCAAGTCTAGGATGGAACTTCATTAATCTCGAAACGTGTCTTGTGATTATGTTGTGGCCCCATTAAAAGGTTTCCCACATTATTTTAAATTAAGGGCAACTACATGGAAATCCCATTCAAACTATTAGGCTTGGCGATCTATCCTGTCCTTGGGTTTTTGGGGTGACTTGAGAAGACCCAATGCATAACACAGAACATGCAAATCCCCTAGTCAAAAAAATCCCACATCTTCCAAAGGCTTTGTATCCATTTTTTCATGTGGGAAATTAGGAAAAGTCGCAGCCGGTGACATGTGACACAGGGTCATTGAGTGTTTTGATAGGTAGGATGCACTAAGGCACAGTAGGCAATGCATGTGATGGACGAATTAGTGTCCGGAGGCAAAGGCCTATGAGAACGTGTAGGCGGGGAACAAAAGATCAAAGCATGGAGAAGAGATTTGGAGCAAGAGAAATTAGCAGCATTGGCCTGGTTGTTGGATCCAATTCTAGTGTTATGTTTGTAACTTTGTGGTTGTGCCAAGTGTGATCAAATGTGTCTAGATTTTTAGGCCGTCCCATTTCTTGAAGAAATGATGGTTTAGAGGTGATTTTATGGCATTAGGTATTTTATTTTATTAGTGTTCTATTGGCTTACACTTAGCTGGTCTTTTGTTGTGTCTCAGTGCACGATTCTGGCCAGTTTTTCCAGAGTAGGGGCCAAGAAAAGCCATTTAATAAAGTTGCCAGCGAGAGTTTTTACAACATGCATGGACCTCCCGAGTCCCGAAAAGTGGAGATACCTAACGTCAAGGTATGTAACAGACATATCTCTGCTAACTTGCCATTAAGATTAGCATGTGTTCCAAGCCTTCCACCCCAATTTATCCAGTTGTATATATTACTTCATCTGTTATGTAGTTTTTTGGAAAGGATCGTATTATGTAGTCATTTGGCTTCTAATATACCATTTGACTGCAGGTTGGCCTTATTATCGGGAAAGGTGGGGAAACTACCAAGTATATACAGCAACAATCGGGGGCGAGAATACAGATCACAAAAGATACGGACCACAACCCGAATGTCCCTTTTCGCATGGTAGAGTTGATGGGAACTCCTGATCAGATTAATCGTGCAGAGCAACTGATTCAGGATGTAATAGAAGAGGTCAGTTCTATTTTTTTGAAGGGTGTCTGTGTGTGTGTGTGGTGGATGGATGGTGCGTGCATGTGCACCCCAAACGTTTGTGTATGTCTCTCTTACAAGTATTCCGTCCATGCAGGCAGATGCAGCAGCCATGAATCCTAGTTATGCTGCACATTCTTCTGCAGGAGAGCAAATCCAGATGAGCGTTCCAACTAACAAGGTGAGGGGTCTCCCCATAAATAGCCAGCTGATGAGAATTTACGAGAAAAACTTTGAGGAGTTTCCGGAGACCTTTGCGATTGTGATTTCAACAGGTTGGCCTGATTATTGGACGGGGAGGAGAAACTATCAAAAGTTTGCAGAGTCGAACTGGGGCACGGATCCAGGTGTTTCGTAACTGCTCTTTTGCATTAAAATGCGACTTCTACACACAGACATTCACTGTATGTGTGTGTGTGTGTGTGTGCGCGCACACACACACACACACAAACACAAACACACACACACACATCTAAATACACGTGTGTGTATGTATTTTTCACTTTCACTGGTTGGTATTAATTTCTTCTGTTGTCACAGCTTGTTCCTCTTCCAGGTCCTCCTGAATATCATGCAGGAGTGGCTGAGAGAGTGTTGACTTTGATGGGCAGTAAACAGCATGTCGATGAAGCTAGTGAACTTATCAAAGAACTCATAAGTGAGGTATGTTTCAGAAGCCAGATCACGCATGAGAAAATAAGGTATGTTCATGTTCTTATTTTTAGTGTCTAGGGTTTAGACACAAGAACATGGCTTAGATTACATGCAGGATGAAAAATAAGTTATGTAGCATAATGCTGTTTGACACCATGATGTGGAAAGATTTGGTTTCAGATGGCATTATGATTGTTGGTGAAGGTGTGATGCATGTTTTTTCAGGCTTTTAAAATCAAGTGCCTTTGTTCATACAGATTTTTCTTCATGGGTTTGGACCTAATGTACTTGTCCACCTGCAGAATTGGGCAAGAGGACCACCAATGTATGGGGGTTACAGTCAAGCCTACAAAACGACTCAAGGTCCACCACAGTGGGGTCCTTCAAGTGGGCCACCCATGCAACAACAAAGCTACGACTACCAGCAGGGCTATCAACAGCAGGGATCATACCATACAGGTCCACCTCAGCAATATGGAAGCTTTCCTCAACAGACTCCTACTGGTTGGCACCAGCTGCCACCTGCTCCGCCACAGCAGTTCCATCCAGCTGGCAGTTATGGCTATTATAATCAACAAGGTCAGATTGGATACACTCAGCCGCCTCATGGTGGAGGTTATGAACAGCAAGCATCATATGTAGAACAACCTCCTGGGGCTTCACAGGAAGTGTACGGGCAGCAAGTGCCTGGCCAGCCTGAGCCATATGGACAGATAGGCTCACATCAAACCTACAGGCCGCCTGACATGCCTCCTTATGGGCTTCCAGGTGTTGCTTCCACAACTTTCACACAAGGGCCTTCACAGCAGGGTTACGGACCGCCTGGAGTAGGAGAGCCAGGATATGGGCAACAAGGGTTGGGCCAGCAACTTGATTCCCAACAGGGACCACCTGGAGGAGGGCAGCCAGATTATGAACACCAACAAGCTCATGAGGCACGAGATCTAAGGCAGCAAGGTTATGGACAAGTGGGATCAGAAAACGAGAAGCAGAGCTCAGAGTATAGTTATGATGGGGCTAATGAAACAAGTTATGGACAGCAGGAACCTTCACATTCCTTGTATGGACCACCTGGGCCAGGTCAACATGATACCAGTCAGGGGGAACGGATAGCAGGCCAACTGAACTATGGGCAACCAGGAACAGGTTATTGGAATCATAGCTCAGCGCAATATAGTTATAGCGGTAATGATGCTAATCAAGCCAGTCATGGGGAGCAGGTACCTCAGCAGTCTGGATATGGGCGACAGTCTGGCCAACCTGTATATGAGCAGCAGCAAGACGGACTCCAGCCACCTACCAAGCTTGTGTATGGTGGGCAGGAGTCCTCTTAGCATGTGTACTCAATGCATGAAGCCAGGGTACCTAGTTCTGGTTATCAGGGACCTGCTGTTACACACCTTGGGCAGGAACATGATTTGTAGCCAGCCTATCTCCGCTAAGGAGGAGTATGAAAGGGAGGGACCTCAAAACAGTCAAGAGCAGCTTAGGACTGTGGATGACATAGCTTATGGAAATGGTTATTCTTACAATGGTCAATATGATTCTGGCAACAAGGGTAGGGCAGAAAATGAAGGTGGAGATGGACAGGCTACAACTGCAAATGCAGGTCCACATCGATGAAGATCAAGAACCTCAGAGATGATCTTGCTATCCTGCCAAAGTTCGGGCTTCCATGTTTCTCAAGCTGATCTGAAAAGGTGTGCATCTTGACATTCAGTTTGCTTGCTAGCCTTCTTGCAGGATGAAGGCCGTGGCTCTGAATTTCTATTACCTACCTTTATACAAAACTAATAACGAAGACATTTCACTTGTGTTCCACTATGGTATTTTGTTTTACTTTCTGGTACTCTATTTTGTTTTTCTTTCTCAATGCCATAGCAGTTAGCAAATTTTTTCAGGAGAGTTTTGAATTGTGCTTTTCTATCTTCTAGAGGACCTGTTGCATCAGCTCTTGATGGCATGTTGTGATCTGAAGCTTGTGGCTGTGATGAGAATTTTTTCTGTTGTATTTTGTAATGAACTCACGATTATAACTTATTATGTTTCCCTGTAAATTACATGCTACTAATATCTCTGTTTTTAGTTTGGCTTTTGGTAAATGCAATGTTTTCCTCCCCCTTGTAGTCAAAGTTGAGGTTTCTCCCCCATGTAGTCAAAGCCAACGTTTTTGGTCATGCTCATCATGTGTGCCAGTGTTGGCGTGTTTCCTCTTCAAAATGTATACAATTTCAGAAAGGACCCTTCTCTTCTTGCTAATGATTGGGTCGTCAATGAGTAACAACCAATGGTCAATCGTGAATGACCAACTGTCAACGGTCTCTGACCTTCAAAGGTGATAGAGACAAAGAAGTCCTAACCTTTTTGCTGATGATTGGGATGGTCAACGGGCAACAATCAATGGTCAATCCTGAATGAACAATGGTCAATGGTGATTGATCAACGGTTTCTAGTAATGATTGATGGGATCTTTTAAGTTATACTTGAAGGAATGCCAATACTCCTGATAGGCTCTGAAGTTTGCTCTATTCTTATGTACATATTACCGTTACCTAAAAGCAAGTGAGAATGTGTGAGCCAATTGATGATTTGCTACTTTTTTTTCCCTTGCTTGTTTGAGAAGCACATGGCCCAAGTGAGGAACACAGGTGAAATATGGGGGTCAAGAAAATTAGTTGGCTTTGACAGTGGACATGTGGACTGTAAATGAGGTTGTCTTAAATACAGCCCTAAGAATTAAATTTTGCTAGGTTTAAGATTGTGATAATTTTTTTGACATTATAAGCTTGGGATTGCTTGATTCATGATGGCAAGGGTTAGACATCACGTCTTCTACAAATGTCAATGTTTGAGAGAGGAGTGTGGAATTGTCTTTAAGTAGATGGCACAGGAGAGTTTTGATGATCAAGCAGAGAATGTACATGTTGTGAACACTTATGATTCAAGAGAGTGCTAAAGCTTTGATTAAAAAGAGGGCTAAAACGTATGATCTTGGATATATTATCCACAATCAATAGAAGCTCGAGTTCAAAGATAGTTCTCTATCACTTGTAATAGAACCTTAGGTGAAGGATTCAAAGGTTGGAAATAAATGTGAATCGTTAGGGCTGAAAGCTAAATCATGGTAGGTGTTTCATTGCATCATTTAGTAGTTAGTGACTATTTATTGGTCTGTAATGCTTCGAGAGTGAAAGAAAGGAATATGGAGGTATGTTTGTAAGTTTTGTTCAATTGAAAGGTACTTTATATATATATATATATATATATATATATATATATATATATATATATTTTGTGGTTTAATGATATATCTATATATATATATATATATATATCTATATATATATATCTATATATATATATATATATATATATATATATATATATATATATTTTGTGGTTTAATGATATATCTATATATATATATATATATATATATATATATATATATATATATATATGTTTGGGGGGTATCGAGTGAAGAGGATAATTCTTATTGTTATGTATTTTTTATATTCCTCTCTATTTGTTGTGGCTCTAATATCTTGATGGAGTGATAATGTATGTGATTTTACATATGACATAATTTACACACTTCCAATTGGATCCAGAGTATGGTCCTTTGTATAAAAAGACAAAAGTAGATTGTTGTGCCCAAAAGTAGGTTTGGCACAACAATCAGTAATGCAACAATACAAAGATACGAGTAAGAGAAGTATTATCTTTGGTTTGAGAGTGCAGTAGCCGATCCTCTCACTTGTCAGCCTCCACAGGTTTCTAGATTGACAAGCTTTATTAAATTTGTTTGTGAGGGTCATAATGGTTTGTTGGGATACACTAGAAGGCTTGTTGACCAACATATAATACATATATATATGACCAACATATAATACATATATATTTTCTCGAACATATGCAAGTTGAGGTTAGGTTTAGAGTTTCATGCCCCATGAGGTTAGGTTTTTAAGTTTCTAATGGCCCTACAGATGGTTGTGCAAAACCCTCTATATCTGCTAGGTTCATAAGAAAAAAATTTCATCATACTATTTTTATAAAGAGTATGTGATTCTAGTTAGTAGTGAGACATGAGTCTATCTAGTCATGATGTGAGGACGTGAGCCCACAAAACGTAAGGCCGCTAGACATGAAACCACCAGACATGATCCTACCAAGCATCTCACAAGACCCGTGTGAGCCCATTTTATTAAAAAAAAAGGCATGAACCACTTGGCATGAGGAGCCCATAGGTGTTAGCTCACAAAGAAATAGTTGTGAGCCCAACCGATGTGACATCACGAGCCAAAAAAAAGGTTCAAAAACCCAAAAAAAACTACTAAAACAAAACTTTGCAACTTGGACGGAGAACACGAGCCAAAAAAAGTTCAAAAACTACTCAAAAAAACTTTGCAACTTGGATGGAGAACACATGTGTCTGAATCCATTCATACATGCTTCAATAAGCACTAGAGACTGATTCACCAGAGAGAAACCATTTCATGCAAACTTGGTCAAAGGGCTAATTGTTAAAAATGATAGTCTAGCTAATGATAGTGGATCAAACCATACCTCCTCCCATCCACCCAGGCTTCGGTCCCATAAAAAACAACCAACACTCAACATAGTGCTTCCTTCTTAAGAAGGTAAGACTCCTTTGAATCTACATCAAACAAGGATCCTTGGGAAGAAATGAGGTAAATGAACATCGACATCGTGGAGGAACTACATAACCCTTAAAAATGAGACTTCTTGCTATTAAGACTCCTTCGAATCTACATTAAATAAGAAGATTTGAGAAGAAATGAGCCAAATAAACATAGACATGGTGGAGTAACCATGTAACCCTTGGAAATAATACGTGCCACAATCCTTCAAGCCCTAGATTCACCAACAGGCTCAGTTGGAAAGTAGTAGAAATATTCATGAAAAGGGCATTGAATCACCCTATCCTTGGGTGAAGCTCTAGTGAGGGAGCATGAGAAGGACCAGGACCATTCGCTTTAGCAAAAAGTGCTCAAACCATGTCTAATGCCATATTATTTCAAACTTCTAATGTTGACCCCAATTTAAGTAACATCAAGGGGGGGGGGGGGGGGGTCATGCAACTGGCATGGCAATCCACAAACCAGTTTACAAGCACACACAATGCAAGTAGGATTAAAAATTCCATTTTGGAAGCTTCTTCACCAAAAAATTAAGTTCTAGTTTCCCTTTCTAGTTACAAGGACTACCTCCAACCTAGGTTTTCCACAAGGGTAATCACCTAATATGTCCTCAACGGCCACAAGCCTGCAGCCTCACAAAGGTAGATAGGCATAGGACTAGTTTCATTGGAAACTACATAGCCCCAACCCCATCAGGCATGAAACTTTAATCCCAGAGACAAAGGGTTTATTCTCTTAAGTTCCACTACCACATAAATATGTAGAAGACATGCTAGGGATGGCATTTGAAATTGGAAGGATAGCACCCAGAGGCCCATATTTGGACAAGACTAGCTCAATCTAAATTTGATAAAATTAGATATCCCATTCAATACTTAGAGAAGTTTGATCAATTTTGCAAAGCCATGGGAAAGATTGATGATCCCACCAACAAGCTCTGCTCATTCGGGCTTTACCTTAAAGGAGAAGAAAAAGCCAGTGGTTTAGGACACTAAATACACTTTAAAAAAAGCCAAACTATAATATCATGAGACACACATTAATTGTAGGATTTTCACCCAATGAGACACAAGAAGCTCCATTGCGCAAATCTATAACCTCAAGCAAGAGGAATGTGAGACCATGTGGGACTAGATTACTAGAGACATCTCCATATAAGATGAAGCCCTAGAGAAAAGCTAAATGATTTATCACTCATTGACCAATTAATGATTGACCTTAAGTGCAAGAGGCTTCATGATCATCTTTATAGGCATAGATACTACATCTTTGATGAGTGATTGTTGCGACAAAGCAATGGGCCTATTAGAAGTTGTCCACCTGAACCAAGAGATAGGGGATGCATCATCTAAAGCATTTGTGGCTAGTAGGACCCTACTACCATTAAAAAGAGTCCTATAATCAAGGACTCTTTTGTGGCTAGTACAAGGCCCCACTACCACACTCAAAAGAGTCCTAATCAAGGACCATGAGTTGGAAGACAATCTGCTCAATTGATTAGCCAAAAAGAGTCTGCTCAACCGATTAGCCTAGCATTGGCACGAGGGCCAACTTCAAGGGTAACCAGGTAGTAATGCAGTAGCCTATGAATCCCGAAAACTAAAATTTGCGTGCATTAAAGATCTTGGAGGTACACTTGCAAGGTTGTACCTACAAAGGCGAGGGTTGGGTTGTACCATGGGCCGCCGTGCACGCTCTCCCCATCTAGAGATGTACCTACAAGGTTGGTGTTGAATGCCTCCACCTTTTTCTCCTTCATTTAATGCCTCCACTTCCCCATAAAATCAACCAAATCAGTGTGGAAAGTGTCATGAGATCTCTTGTCACTTTCCACATCATCAATCTCGCAACTTAGGGGGGCCAAAAATAGTGATTTTTTTCTCATTTTTGAACTTTTTTGCTTTAAAAGTTATCCCAAATCCATATATATATATATATATATATATATATATATATATATATATATCAAAAAATCATTTTCAATCTCTTTTTCCCCCCAAAATTGAACCAACTCTTTCTCTAACTCTACTCATCTCTCTACTGTGAGCTTGGCCTGCATAGCCTCACTCTATCCCTCTCTCTACAATCCTCTCATCTACTCTCTACTCTCCCTTTCTCTCTCTACTATGAGCTAATGGCCTACAAACTCTCTCTCTCTCTCTCTCTCTCTCTCTCTCTCTCTCTCTCTCTCTCTCTCCTGTGAGACTGCATGCTCCCTCTCCCTAATCTCAACTCCTTGGAATATCTCTCTCCATTGTGAGCTTGGCCTGCATAGCCTCACTCCATCTACTCTCACAACTCTCCCTTTCTCTCTCTACTGTGAGAGCTAATGGCCTGCAAACTCTCTCTCTCTCTCTCTCTCTCTCTCTCTCTCTCTCTCTTTCCCCTGTGTGACTGCATCCTCCCTCTCTCTAATATCAACTCCTTGGAAGGTTATGGCATGCACTCACTCCCTCTAATCTCAACTCCTCTCTCTCTCTCTCTCTCTCTCTCTCTCTACTATGAGTTTAGGGCCTCCCTCTTCTTTTCCACTATCAACACTTCTAAGCATGGAATTTCATGAAATCACTAACACTAATGTGCCATTACATCGACACAAGGTGGATTTGCATGTGTGGGTGTTGGAAGAGTATGCAACTTCGGGCAACGTTCATCTCACATAACAGGAGAGGAATGTACGTAGAAAGGGGGTCACACTAATGTGGATCTATGGGTTGATGGGCATCTATACCCAGCTGACCCAAGAGAGCATTACCCACCCACTTTCAAAGACTTACCATCATTTATTCATTATGTGGGAGATGGTGAGAATGGGTTACTCGGCTATTGCAAGAGATTAGCAATAACTGATGCTGGTAGAGTCTTCTAATTGATTGTCATCACAGTTGCATACGCTCCAAGTTAACCTTGCTAGTGTACACCAAGGACTACTTCAGGCTTAAAGAAAAAATCAAGGAGCTTGAGGTTGTAAATCAAGAGAGAGCAGCATCTAAGGAAAAGCTTACGCATACCATCTCCCACATGAAAAGCACTCCTATTGGAGCTAGGGAGCGTAAGAGGCCACTCAACTACATTAAAACACTTACCGTTTTGGGGGGGGGGCAAGTAGCACGGTATGGCTCCTCTTTCTTATTCTCTAGCACTTCCAATTCAAAATGCCAATGTAAATCATGTGTGCACTTGTGTAATGTCAATGTAATTTTGCTGGTTTTTAGAGTATTCCTTCAAGATGCCACAGGTTCTAATCAAACTGGGGATTTTAATGAGCTCTTGCGCTCTCTCACAAAACGAGAGAGCATGTGCTTAAAATGATTAGGGATCCCCATTTCAAGAAGATATGTAGGGCTATTTCTAATGAAATCATACAAGAGGTTTCCCAAAGTATCACCAGTGTTGATGTTGTTAATACATGCGATGAGGTAGGCATTAGTACGAAGGGCTAAAAATCTCTTCATCAATTGCTAGGAGACACCCTTCGTAAGAAAGGTATCACGCACAACCTTTTCCCGCTGCCAAAGAGGGTTCGTCTAGCAAAGGGAGTGAGCAATGAAGATGTAAAATGCAGGATTGGGAATTACTACCACATCAATGATACACTTTGGATTGCAGCATGGGGAAAGAAGAAGGTTGCGGATGGTAATGTTTCATTCGAATTTAATGAGTTCAACAACATTTTTGTTGAAATGCGAAAGCTACAAAAGGAAATGATATTGTTCTATGGGTTACCTTCTAGATATAAGTAGGTTTCGTAACCTTGCACGCATTAGGTCTGTGCTCATTTATAAAGGGAACGACTTAACATTTTGTTTGATTTTCGTGTTTTATAGGTTCCAAGGTCTCCTTCGTGTGTTGAAGTTGGACGAGTACTAGATTGTGAAGGGAAGAAGGCTAGAGAGAATGAGTGTCACACTCATTAACCACACTACGGTGGGCAACCTTTAAGTCTCCATCTACTACCACTATTATAGAAGGGCCCGATGATGAGGGAGAGAGCACAATTGAATTTCAAGATTAAGGGAATGACAATATTTCATACACTAAACCATCGTTCAGTGTTTAGAGAGATATATGGTGGTTAGGAGCATTTGAGGTTCCCAAAAGGAGACACACGAGGTGCTAACATGGGTCTTTGAGAGGTTGCCTTGGGTTAGTGATGTGATAAAGTCACAAATAGGGGGTAAGAAGCTGGATGTTGATGGTTTAGGGAGCTTTGATGTTGATTGGCATCTTGGTAGGGATTTGAAGACAATAAAGTGTATGTTGGGTTACACTCAAGGTGCAAATGCATTGCTGTGCCACTTCCATTGGCCTCAAAGAGCAGTGTGGATTTTTTGCGAGCCCTAGCGCATCTCCTGGAAATTGTTGTGCAACGATCAGGCTTTCACTTACACCTGTGTGCGCTGCACTCTGAGGCTCTTCACTTACACCTGTGTGCGCTGCACTCTGAGGCTCTTCCTTGTCGTGGATGAATCCTCCAAGGTGCAATTGCGGCATTTCGACCTCCTCTTCCTCCTCTCCTTCTAAAAGGAAGAAAACAAAGCAAGCCAACTATGATAGGAAGTGATGACCAATGGCACCTCTATTGATCTTGTGTACTTGCTTCTTGTCAAGCTCTAGGAAGTGTCCATATTTCATTGCCATTGCTTCAAATCTTATGAGCCACTTTTGGAAGGGCCTTTCGTTATGGTTGATGTACTCTAGGAGGTTGGAGGGCACCCACAATCTATCATCGTTTGCCAAAGAGACAAAGTGCGGCTTGATGTGGGTGTCCATGTATGATAATGTGTCCACAAATAATTCTTCATGGAGGCGAAGTGTGGACATCCAATCAATCTCACGAGTGAACATTACATGCATGTGTGTGGCCTTTGGAAACTCGCTCTCACAGAGGAAGTCCATGAGGCGTTTGTAGGCAGCCATGTGCTCTGAAGCTCGAGTGTGGAGGTGCCTTGTGCTCTTAAGAATGAGTGAAAAATGACACATCAAGCCTTCAAAGTACTATTTATACAAGATAGTGGCCATTTCACTCTGGACCAAAAAATATGAAAAAAAGTTTATTTTTTAAAAGACAAAACCACCTCCTCAAGAAACCAGACAACATATGTTAAACACCGAAGTATCATAGAAAATATTTTTTTATACAAAACTCCAGTGGAGGGATATTATAAAATTGCTCCAATGGACACTCATAGCTTAGATTCTTTGAACCAAGGTGCCATCATCCGGCCCCCAATCCGAGGACACCTTCGTGTTTTCTTCCATCCTCCTTCCAACCTATCCAAACACCTAGCACAGTAAGTGACTCCAGAAAAGGGGTGAACAAATACAGAGGTTTAAATGTCCAACAATCGTTACCTTCCTTACCCTGTACATTGAAGCAAGCATTATTGATTCCCTCAAATCCCAAAATGTGTAGGTGAACACAGATGTTCAAAAGGCTCCAATGCTTACTTTCTTGGACAATCTCTACCCTCACATTAGGTAGGCCTATAGAGAGAGATATAGGCTCTACAACCTCCTCTTGAGCTTGTAAGGGTATCCATGCACCCATCTTCCTCATCCACCGCTCGTTAATAGAAACAAGTACACAAAGTGGTTCGAGCTCACAAGAATTAAAAGGAGACACTGGAATGCACTACTACACTTGAAATTCTCTCCTTTGTGCTCCCCCTCCACAATGTCCCACCCTTGGCCACCCTTGGCCAAGCAAATTAACAATCTCTTCAATGTCTGCCACCTTGCACATGTATATTATTGGCGTTCGTGTGCAAGTAAGGGCACGAAACATGTGGGCAAACACATGCACAGGGCATGCCCAGCTAAGACCAACCGATCTTGAGGCCTTTGTGTACTTTAAAGAAGAATGTATATCATTGGCCATCTTTGCTTTAAGAGTAACAATAGTCCAAACATCAGGGATTGGCCATTCAGCACTAGAGAGGGAAGGAGAGGGGACTTCTTCAAGCTTACCAAATCCGTTGACCTGTGTCGGGGACTGCATAGTTGTGGGTGTAGAAGAAAATTTTTCGACTAATAAGGTTAGAAGGGGCACTGTCAGAGAATACACCATCCCCAATGTGCACGTGTATGGCATAGAATGTTCCTGTTAGGCTCCTTATGGGCTGCTCCTCAATGATGTTGGAGAAGGAAAAATATCTGGAAATAAGGAAACTGTCAAATAAAGTTGAAAAGAACAGTTCACATACCATGTACACTAACATACTAAAGTGAAAGCATACAGTTGCAAGGGAAACGAGGACTATGATGATGTGGACGCAAAGAAATTTCTGATGCCGAGTACACATGTTGCACTAGGACCACTAATCTATCACGCCTTGTTTCCTAGAATCCTAGTAGATGCCCCTTCCAATGGTGCTCAACCACATCTTGACGTCGAACTCAATGCAGTCTAGTGGCACTAGGCTGCAAATACACCCAATCTCCCTTTTGAAATTATTTTTCAACCCAAGCACCGTGTTCATCCCTCGTATTATGCATGAGCAGAGCCTCAACCTTATCCCTTGGCCTTCTCCTCAACAAGGATGCACTAGCCTCCATGGTGTGTTCTGCTAGAAAGGTTTGGGGGGGAGAGAGAGAGAGAGAGAGAGAGAGAGAGAGAGAGAGAGAGAGAGAGAGAGAAGGTTGCACAGTACAGATTCGAGGTTGTTGGGGAGAGAGAGAGAAGGTTGCACAGTACAGATTCGAGGTTGTTGGGGAGAGAGAGGTAGATGTGGGTGTGAGGAGATTTGAATGTGTGCACACGCACATGATAGAGATAGAGAAGGCTGCAAATCTAAGCACAATAGAGAGAGAGAGAGAGAGAGAGAGAGAGAGAGAGAGAGAGAGAGAGGCTTACACAGTAGAGAGATAGATTGAAGATCTACTCACAATATATATATATATATATATATATATAGAGAGAGAGAGAGAGAGAGAGAGAGAGAGAAGGTTGCACAATAGAGAGAGAATGAGCTATGGAGATTTGAGGTTGGAGAGAAGAATAATGTGTAGGGAGAGAAATTTGATGTGAAAAAAGAAGTTTTTTGATATAATATGGTTTGGGTTGGGTTTTGAGAGGGAAAAATACACTTTTGATATTTTTTTGAAATATCCTATTTTTTAGGGTTTATGACAGAAAAATAAGATTAATAGAAGAAAAGAGATTTATATTAGATAATAATATTCTAACATTTGGAATGATCCTAGAGAAATATATATTAAGAATATATCTCTCTAAAAAAATCATTTTTGATATTCCAAAAATAAAGATTTCAGTCATGATTAGGAGAGATGTTAAGAATGAAAGGAGTGGGGTAAGTTCATTGTTCAAGGCTTTTGGGACGTGATATGTTTTCCGTCCACCACTGTTGGGGATTATGGGCACGGTGTGTCTAGCAGCTCATCATCTATTCTTGGAGTTCACTGCACACTTATGTGGGAATTTGTGGCTAAGCAAAGTTCCTTGCTGTTCGTAGTGGCATTTTGTTTCAAGGAAATAGGTTGGTGGGTGCTCTCTCCGAGGTGATTCCACTATTCGCGCGATGCTGGAGGGTCCATGATTGCATCTTCATCGGCTTATCTTCTTCCGACTCTTGCACACTATGAGCTGCAGAGGGGGTGTTAGAATTTATGCATCTTAGTGTTTAGGGGTTGTACCATTTATTTGGTATTTTATGTATTTTCTCCCTATGTAGTAGGTTGTGAGCTGATCGGCCCTGCTTTAGTGCAATCGGCTAGGTCATACATGCACTATATAAGGAGTTCCCCCATTTCTCACTATTTCATCCAATCCCTTGCACAAGTTTAACATTCTCTTGTTGGCCAATTGCCATTGTAAAGCTTCAAGCTAATATAAAAGGTGCTTGTCCCACAAGCTCTCTCTACTCTCTCTTGTCTTGTTTATGCTTCCGCATGTGCATTCTCCAACACTCACAGATAAGAAGAGCAATCAATTCCTGAAAATCTGGAATGTTCTCTCAAATGGAGGTCTAAAACTGGTTGTATTCTTTACTAAATCATTCAAGGTCACGTACACTATATCATCATCATCTATTGGTGATCCAATAGAAGCAAGGGCATATACAACTTCATTGTAGCTCCTGCTAGCTTTGTGTTGTATATCTTCACCAAGGTGTCCCAAGCCTCCTTAGGCGTTTATGCATCCTGTATATATGCACAATCTTAGAATTTGTCACACTAACAGACAACCAATACAACACCGTTTTGGCTTTTTCATGTCATTCTTTGTATACTTGCACACTTGCTGAGGGGTCAAATTTTCTTTAGCAATCTCCGGCTCCTTTTCATTACCAAGGTGTCTGTCATGAGAATATATTTTAAGTCCTCTTTAAGAATATTATTTTTTCCTCTTGAGTAATTTGGGGATGCCTAGATTACTCTTGCGTCATGTCGGCTAGGTTAATATCGTGGATGACACCACTATAAATATTAATACGTGCGGTATATGATGTATGCTTGGGGACGTCTATGATTATTTCAATTAGGTTTGTATGGCAGGGTGATTCTTGGGGTACTTACGCCTGGTAATGAGTTGGTGATGGTTTGTGCCTGTTTAATATTTGTGGAATTAATTTAATTATTAATTAGGCTTATATTTTCAGGTGATGAAGATTACAAGGATTAATGAAATAATGCTGAGGAGAATCTTTCTTATGCGCATCATATTTATTTTTACAAGCGTAGCTTGTAACCTTAGTAGTTGATTTTTCCATTTTGATACATTGGAAAAAATACATTTATAATGTTGAATTTATTAAAGCCTAAAGGCTTTACCCTAGCCCCAATTTTTGGGACACTCTATTTTTGTTGTGGAAGAGTGTCGTGCTCTCAAAAAAAGCACACTTTGTATATTTTTGGGAGCTATGGCCTATTTTTGGTGGAAAAGCTAATAAAAATACTCGTGTGGGAAAGGCCACACACAAGGGGGGGGAAGATTGCACCCAGCATGTTTGTCTTGGAGCTAAGTATTATGTTTGCTATGCTTTTGTTCAATTTATTTGATTTTGTTGAAACCTGCAAAGCATGTGTTTTCATGGTTGAATTTATGTGTTGAATTTCTCAAGTGTTCCACAAGCTATCCTAGAGAACGATTCCGTTGAGCCAGGTTTCGATCCTGGGACCTGTGGGTTATGAGGGATGTCATGAGAATATATTTTAAGTCCTCTTTAAGAATATTATTTTTCCCTCTTGAGTAATTTGGGGACGCCTAGGTTACTCTTGCGTCATGCCGGCTAGGTTAATATCGTGGATGACACCACTATAAATATTAATACGTGTGGTATATGACATATGCTTGGGGCTATCTATGATTATTTGAGTTAGGTTTGTATGGCAGGGTGATTCCTGGGGTACTTACGCTTGGTAGTCATGAGTTGGTGATGGTTTGTGCCTGTTTAATATTTGTGGGATTAATTTAATTATTAATTGGGCTTATATTTTCAGGTGATGAAGATTACGAGGATTGATGAATAATGTTGAGGAGAATGTTTCTTATGCGCATCATATTTATTTTTACAAGCGTAGCTTGTAACTTTAGTAGTTGATTTTTCCATTTTGATACATTGGAAAAAATACATTTATAATGTTGAATTTATTAAAGCCTAAAGGCTTTACCCTAGCCCCAATTTTTGGGACACTCTATTTTTGTTGTGGAAGAGTGTCGTGCTCTCTAAAAGCACACTTTGTATATTTTTGGGGACTATGGCCTATTTTTGGTTGAAAGCTAATAAAAATACTCTTAGCATGTTTGTCTTGGAGCTAAGTATTATGTTTGCTATGCTTTTGTTCAATTTATTTGATTTTGTTGAAACCTGCAAAGCATGTGTTTTCATGGTTGAATTTATGTGTTGAATTTCTCAAGTGTTCCACAAGCTATCCTAGAGAACGATTCCGTTTTCAGTGTTCTTCTCGAAAAATTTCTCCCCTGAAAAGTAGTCATCCAATTGACTAAGCCATGCCAAAAGGACTCAAGCATCTTTCTTGCCATCATAATTCTGAAATGAAAAAGCTTAACGACTGATTTTAGAATCTTTCCGTGAATTTTGTGATTGAAGTGTAGTATTGACAGCTCTTTGGATGATGTCGTCTTCGTCATCATAAGATGGCAAAGAGTCATGCTTACGCCTTCGACTCGTGAGCTGTCGCTCCAATTCAATTCGCATTTCTCTCTCTTCTACAATTTGTTGTTGTAGAGATTGGAGTTGCTCTCGAATTGAAGGTAAAATAGGAAAATTTGCCATAGTGCTCATGCAAACAATGTAAATAAGTAAAATTGATATTATTTGATGTATGTAAATAAAGTAAATGATTGTACTTATCTCAATTCTCCCGCAATTTGATTTGTGTTGAAACTGAACAAAGACTTTGGTTCAATGGTTGGGTCGAATTCCCTTCGTTTCGCGCACAAGTCCCGAGCAATTCCGAGTGATTTATGAGACTTGGGCTAGTCGAAATGCTGAAGAAATAATTTTTTGCACATTGAACACTGCTCAAACAATTCTGAAAACGTGGCCAAACCTCTGTAATAATTTTTGAGAATTTTTAGAATTTTTTAGAAATTATTTTAGAATTTTCTAGCATTTATTTGGCCTTTTTAAGCCTCTTTGAGCCCTGAAAAATCAATTTTCTGCACCCAAAAAATCTGAAAATTGCAATTCTTCGGAATTTTCCTTGAAATAGGAAAGTAGGTAGTGTGAAAGCTCCAAAAGTTGATGTGACATGCATTGGGCTCGGGAAAAGTAGAATTGGGTTAAGTTGAAGATTTGGGCTTAATTGAGATTAGCTTAATTGATTTTTGAGATCTACTTCTAACGTTTTTCACCCGTGAGGTTGCAAATCGGCGCCTCAATTTTTGCTTGATTTTATTTATTTTTTCATGGCTAAAGCTCAGACAGCATGCAGTCCGTCCATTATAGATTGCTTCTACCTTGAACCTTTGCAAAAACTGAGCAAATCACATGAGGTTTTTGGCTATGGGGAATCCATCAATACGGTTGGATTTGAAATTCATGAAGCTTTGAGCAAAACCACTTTTTAATGAAAAAGAATGGTTTTGGGAAGAGGTAAGTGGGTTTGAGAAGTAGAGCTAGTTTGAGAATTTGAATTTTTGGTTAAAGACCACAAACCCTTCTTTTGCCCATCGGTTAAAAGCCTGCAACTTTCTTGAGAGTTGTGTTGATGAAGACCTTTCCCACCTTTCCACAAATCTCCTAGCCCAAGCTCTGATACCACTGAAAATGGAATCATTCTCTAGGATAGCTTGTGGAACACTTCAGAAATTTAATACATAAATTCAACCATGAAAACACATGCTTTGCAGGTTTCAACAAAATCAAATAAATTGAACAAAAGCATAGCAAACATAATACTTAACTCCAAGACAAACATGCTGGGTGCAATCTTCCTCCCCCTTGTGCGTGGCCTTCCCCACACAAGAGTATTTTTATTAGCTTTCAACCAAAAATAGGTCATAGCCCCCAAAAATATACAAAGTGTGCTTTTAGAGAGCACGACACTCTTCCACAACAAAAATAGAGTGTCCCAAAAATTGGGGCTAGGGTAAAGCCTTTAGGCTTTAATAAATTCAACATTATAAATGTATTTTTTCCAATGTATCAAAATGGAAAAATCAACTACTAAAGTTACAAGCTACGCTTGTAAAAATAAATATGATGCGCATAAGAAACATTCTCCTCAACATTATTCATCAATCCTCGTAATCTTCATCACCTGAAAATATAAACCCAATTAATAATTAAATTAATCCCACAAATATTAAACAGGCACAAACTATCACCAACTCATGACTTTATTTCTTAAAAGGCAATTAGAGCTTTAAACATTCAACCTTCACCTACACATTATAGAGTTAAAGCTGCATTTACTGGAACCAAGTATAATTGCATGCAAGAGGTGAAAGGTTTAACTTTAAGCATCAATTCCTTAGCAGAAAAAAGGGATTTCTTAGTTGCACCTTTACAAGGCGTAGATGTAATATTGGGTATGCCTTGGAGACATATGTACAACCCTATTATAGACTATGATACACATAGCATTTGTGTAAGGAAGGACAATGAAAATATTTTCCTCCAATGTCTAGTCAAAGGAGAGACGAGCCCTTTATTGAGTCATCCTCAAGCAAAGCAAGCTCTTAGGAAAAGAGAGAAGACTTATATGGTTTGGGTTAACTAGCTTAGCGCTGAGTTTAACACATCCAAAAGTCCAAAACTTGATCCTTATTTCTCCAAATTCAGGAATTGTTTTATGGAAGATTTACCTCCAGGATTACCTAAGTCTAGGCCTGAAGACCATAATATTAACTTATTGCTAGGCAACTCTCCACCTTATAAAGCTCCTTATAGAGTCAACAATTTAGAGCAAAAAGAAATCCAAAAACAAATCGAGGATTTGTTAGAAAGAGACCTTATTAGACCTAGTAGTTCAACCTTCGGAGCTCCAGTCCTTCTTATTAAGAAGAAGAATGGAACTTTTCGAATGTGTGTTGACTACCGAGCATTGAATAAAATCACTGTCAAGAACAAATACCCTATCCCTAGGGTAGATGACTTACTTGATAAGCTTAGAGGTTCAAAGGTCTTTAGCAAGATTGATTTAAAGTCTGGTTATCATCAAGTACGCATGACTGAGTTCAAGACTGCATTTAGAACCCAGACTGGCCATTATGAGTTTTTGGTTATGCCATTTGGTTTGACCAATGCTCCAGCTACATTCAGTCGTATGATGAATCGCATTTTCCTAAAGTTTCAAAGCTTTGTTGTGGTGTTCTTTGATGATATTCTTGTTTTCAGCGAGAATCGTCAAAAGCATGAGCAACACTTGGAGCAAGTGTTTAACCTTTTGAGAGAAAATGAATTGTATGTCAATCCTGAAAAGAGTTCTTTCTTTCAAAAAGAGATTGAATACTTAGGCCATATAGTGTCAGCTGAAGGAATCCGTGTGGATCCTAAGAAGATTGAGTGTATAGCCTCTTGGCCTACACCTCGAAACATTCATGACCTTAGATCTTTTCTAGGTCTATGTAGTTACTATAGGAAGTTTGTCAAGAATTTCGCTTATATTGCACATCCTTTGACGGAACTTCTCAAGAAAACTACATTTTTCCATTGGACCGAAAGTCAAGATAAATCTTTTCTAGTACTCAAGGATGCATTAACTCATGCACCAGTTCTTACACTACCTGACTTTCAAAGACCATTCTTTGTGGTAATAACTGATGCTAGTGGCAAAGGTTTTGGTGCTGTGCTTATGCAAGACAACCATCCTATTGCCTATGAAAGTCGAAAGCTAAAACCTGCTGAAACAAATTATAGTACATATGACAAGGAATTAGCAGCAGTTGTGCATGCCATGAAGATTTGGAAGCATTACCTAATGGGTTCAGAATTTCTTATCAAGACTGATCAACAAAGCATTAGGCATTTGTTTTCGCAACCCCTTATTTCAGATAGGCACATCAAATGGGCATCTTTCATACAAAGTTTCCAACCCAGGGTTTCCTACTACTTCTAGTCACATCATGACATGATTTGGACAATAGTGGACAAGTTTAGTAAGCAAGCCTATTTCATTCCATGTAAAAAGACACTGACTTCTCAGCAAGCTGTGACCATATTTGTCAAGCAAATCTTTGTTCATCATGGTCTACCCAAAGTGATAGTTTCTGATAGAGATTCCAAATTTTGTAGTCACTTTTGGATTGCTCTTTTCTCAGACTTAGGCACTAAGTTAGATTTTTCTACGGCTTTTCATCCTGAATCAAATGGACAGACCGAAGTCAAGAATAGCACTATCTTGGATATGCTTAGAGCCTATGTTTCCCAGCAACCTAGTTCATGGGATAAATACATACATCTACTCCAATTTGCTTATGATAATACTCCTCATTCTGCTACTGGTCGAGCACCATTTGAGATTATCTATGGCCTATTCCGGCTACTAGACTCTCCCATAAGATTGAAGCTGCTGACCAATATACTCGAGACTTTGATCGCATTTTATCTGAAGTGCGTGATTGTATTGCAAGAGCTCAAGAGAAGTATACATTTCAAGCAAATAGGAAGCGTAAAGATTTTCCATCCTCAAGAAGATACAAAATGGATGCCCGAGAAATTTTTCCAAGCTTATCCTGAGATCCTTCGTTCTTTTCAAACCCAGCAAGCCCGCAATTGAGGGTAATTGCAAACTCAAGCAAGAGGGATATCATGAGAATATATTTTAAGTCCTCTTTAAGAATATTATTTTTCCCTCTTGAGTAATTTGGGGACGCCTAGATTACTCTTGCGTTATGCCGGCTAGGTTAATATCGTGGGTGACACCACTATAAATATTAATACGTGCGGTATATGACGTATGCTTGGAACCGTCTATGATTATTTCAGTTAAGTTTGTATGGCAGGGTGATTCTTGGGGTACTTATACCTGGTAGTCATGAGTTGGTGATGGTTTATGCTTGTTTAATATTTGTGAGATTAATTTAATTATTAATTGGGCTTATATTTTCAGGTGATGAAGATTACGAGGATTGATGAATAATATTGAGGAGAATGTTTCTTATGCGCATCATATTTATTTTTATAAGCGTAGCTTGTAACCTTAGTAGTTGATTTTTCCATTTTGATACATTGGAAAAAATACATTTATAATGTTGAATTTATTAAAGCCTAAAGGCTTTACCCTAGCCCCAATTTTTGGGACACTCTATTTTTGTTGTGGAAGAGTGTCATGCTCTAAAAAAAAGCACACTTTGTATATTTTTGGGAGCTATGGCCTATTTTTGGTGGAAAAGCTAATAAAAATACTCTTGTGTGGGGAAGGCCACACACAAGGGGGGGAGGGAAGATTGCACCGAGCATGTTTGTCTTGGAGCTAAGTATTATGTTTGCTATGCTTTTGTTCAATTTATTTGATTTAGTTGAAACCTGCAAAGCATGTGTTTTCATGGTTGAATTTATGTGTTGAATTTCTCAAGTGTTCCACGAGCTATCCTAGAGAACGATTCCGTTTTCAGTGTCCCAAGCCTCCTTAGGTGTTTGTGCATCCTGTATATATGCACACATGTATATGCACAATCATAGAATCTGAGACAACCAATACTACAGCACCGTTCTGACTTTTTCATGCCATTCCTTGTATGCTTACACACTTGCTGAGGGGCCAAATTTTCTTTAGCAATCTCCGGCTCCTTTTCATCACCTATGATGAACCTTTAATATCCTTTTCCCATAAGGAAATTGGTCATCCTGAACTTCCATGCTTGGAAGTTATTCTTATCTAGCTTCTCACTCACAATCTATAATAGATTACTAGATATCTTTATTTGCAGCAACTTACCAAACCGTGCTTATAAAAAACCTTTTGCACTTACAGCAAATCTACAACCTTCAACAGTTGTACTATAAACCTGTTATAATGTGAACCCGTCACATATACACACATCCGCCAACACCTGCAACACTTAGATTCTCTACACAGACTGTCCTGCCAAATTTCAGCTATAACTTTGCACTACACCAACTACACACAATATGGTCTTCTTCCTTCACCAATGACTTCCCTGTCTACTTGTAGCTCTCATAGTTACCGAAGGTGTTATTCCAAAATCAAAGAGGGAAAGACATGGAAATACCCTTACCCATGTACTGCTTCCTTGCTTGCCTTGTTCTTGCCTCTTGCTTACCTCCTTAGCTCCCACACGAACCAGAGCTCTGATACCATAAAGAGAATGCGGGGGAGAGGGAGGCAACCCAAGGTTTGACCTGACCTTTGGACTTACGCTTGAGCAAAAAAATTGACCTTGTGCTTAGGCAAAGGGTGGTCTTTAGACTCAAGGTGTGAAGGTGCAAGTTGGCGAGTCGAGGAGGGTGCAAGGGGTGGTGTCTTTGTTAGAGCTGGAAGTGAGACTCGATCACGAGACCTTACCCCAAACACACACACACGCTTCACCAATTGCTCTACCGCACTGCTGGTGTCATGGAGGTTGGGTCCTCCCTGGTTTGAGCTCTGCAGTGCACATTTGTCCGGGCTTACGGGTGGCCCGAAATGCAGTCGAGCGCCCGCCCGCCAATTAGTACGACCAGAAAGCCTTCAACTTGACATGTGCGATGCGTGGAACCAGCCCTTCGTTTCCCCGTCTGCAAGCAACTCACACGAGTGTATGGAGATCTGGTGGTAGAAGTTTCTCTGCAAACCCTATCATGGATCCAGCTAGCCCCCAAGAAGGAGGGCGTTCACATGCGCAGGACCCCTGGGTTCACTATCAACACAGCGATGGCCTCGATCCTCGCAGATGGACTGCAAAGTGAGTGAATTTTCTTCTTATCCAAAAATTTTCTTCTCTTCACATGAAAAAAATCAACTTAATTCTCAGCTTTCAGGGAATGCCATCAGTACCTTGAAGACAGGCCCTGGGCAGAGGTCTTGAAGTTCTATTCACTTGTTGCAGCTGGCAAACTCTCTCTTTCAGACTTGAATTTCCCTGTGCAATCACAAGTAAGTAAGTTTCTTCAGCCTTCACCTGTGTGGTCAAGCTTTTTCAAGGAAGGGCATTCCCACACATGCGCCCGCGCCCACGCCCGTGCATACACACATACACTCACCCAATGATTAGAATTTCCAGAGATCCCTCACATATTGTGGGACCAAAAAATATTTGTATCCTTTAATGTAAGGCCATATCTGAGCCATGAACATGCCATGGATTAAAATCACCTTCCCAGCCAATGTGGGGCCTTAATTGAGCCTTCTGAGCTGCGAGCATGCCATGGATGAAAATAATTTTTGCATGGCCCTATCTGAGCCATAAGCATGCCATGGTTTGGCAATCTTGCTATCTGAACCATACGCTGCCAATGTTGGATAAGCCTCCTGTGGGGAGTGGAACATGTTTCAGCATCAAGCCTCAATATCATGCATTAAAATGTTGACCTAGTTATTGAAGGCATTTTATTCCAAGCACCGTGTTAGTGTGGTAATCTATTGGTGTGTTGAGATGCACTTCTGGATCATCTAGATCAATACATGTGTCAAAGCAGCTGCTGAAAGCCAAGTGTAATAGCAAACATTTGCATGTGTAGTACTCTCTTGAATGCGTTGTATTATAACTTCACCAAAAAAGACAAAACAAAACAAAAAAAAAAACTGAAAATCACTCGGAAAGTATGGTGCAGATAGTTTCCAACAAGATGTCTTTAAACTTGGTGGAGTTGGTTTGGAAGAATGTTGGATGCACATAAGGTGCTTATTTTTTTTGAGGTTGAGAAGCATGCAGGTTCTCAAAGGACATCATGTGCAAAGTATCAACCACTGTCTGCACCACTAGTATCAGAGGAGGCTCGACAAGAACACAAAGGAGGCAAATGGGATAGAAAAACTTACAAAATAGTTCTATCTTATGATGGAAGCGCTTTTACTGGCTGGCAAAAACAACCAGGATTATACACAGTTCAAGGGTACATTATTTAGTTTTTTTTTTTTTTGGTTTTAGTATATTTTTCTACATGAGTGCTTTTTGTTTCTTTATATCTTTGATCTCTTTTGATGTCGTACAGTCTACTTGAGCAAGCTTTGGGAAAGTTCAGTGATGGCAAAAGGGCCACTACTTTGAAATCCAAAGGATTTTCCGCAGAAGCAGCCGTAACGGTTGCAGGTCGCACTGACAAAGGTGTCCATGCGGCTGGCCAAGTTTGCTCTTTCTGTGAGTTTCTTTTAGATACTAACGTCTTGTGGCACCCTTCCGTTTATCTTATGTGTGCGAAAAGAGCAGTTTAGCTGTGTCTATCTAAGTTGGATAGATTTCTTTATCCATGTAAAATGCTGAGATCCCTGAAAGCCAAGCTGTTTAATAAAGAAAGCACTAGCTTGCACGCACTTGGATTAAGGCCTATGTTTTGATTCTTTGTTTTAAGCAGCAAAAGGCAAAGTAATCAGTGTATGACTGACTTTTCAACATTCTCTGTTTACTTGAATGTAGATACGTGGCGCTCTGACGTAAATCCAGAAGATATCAAAACCTCAATCAATGTGCTGGAGCCCAAAGCCTTGAGGGCCGTCAGTGTGAAAGAGGTTGGTCTTTGGCCTTTTTGGTCTTTTGGAGTAATAGGATTTGTTTTGTACTCAATTTTACTGGCTTTCCTCGAAGTAGTGTTGTGTTGAAGTATAGCCCTACTCCCAGCCAAACACCTGCAAAGACAAATCAAGTGTTAAGACCATCATAGTTGGGCTGGCAAGCTTACCACCCAGACATAGCTCTGGCCAAAGTGACCCAGAGCCGGAGGCTAGTCATTAACTCACTTATAAAGACCGTGGAATCACAACACACACCTATCCCGATTCCTTTCACACTATTGACTAGTCCATGCCATAGTCACAAGAAACGTTTCGAGGTTTTTGGAGTTTTTTTTTGAAAGGTTTCGTCCCTCAGCCTCGAGGTTTCAAGGTTTTGAAAATCACTATTCTTATTAATTATAAATATTAAAAAAACATATAAAAGCCACCTAAAAACATAGTATGACGATGAAAAAAACCTCAAGGTTTTGAGGTTTTTTATACAAAGGAGGAGAGAAGTTGCAAGGTGATGCAAAAAAAAACAAAAACAAAAACAAAAACAAAACAAAAATATCAAAAGAAATTGAAAGAAAACAAAACTTGAAATTTGGGCAAAACTGTCGTATTGCAAAGGGTTTTGAGGGTTTTTGAAACTGTTTTGAAGTTTCGAGGTTTCAAAAGTTAGAAATGGGTTTTTTTGTGACTATGGTCCATGCCCATTGTAACTGTAAATCTCTGAGTTGAGACCATTCCCAGGCATAAACCTAACCTCAATAATAAAGTGAGCCATGTCATGACCTTTAACAAACACCCACATCATGCATACACTTTTTGTTTTCCTACTACATAGCATTCTTGTACTTTCAAATTATCTTGTGAAGAATGTGGGTTTTTATTTGTCAATCAAGTGAATACTTAGATTTTAGTGCAGCGAATCCCATTACATCTGTGCATTTTGGCATATTGATCTCTAGTGACTTTAGTGTCTAGATTTGTTCCAATGGCAGTTGCCGTACTTTGAGAGAGATGATGTAACCATAGTTCACAACATTCGCGTTTGCTTCATGAAGCAAACGTTTGCAACATACGCGTTTGAAACTCGTCTTTCATACTTGCTTTTTTTTTTTTTAAATGCTTTTCTAAGGTTTTACGTTTTTTGAAAGTTGCTTCGTTTTTTAAATCAAAAATCGGTCCACGCAATGAGCATTTATGTAACTTGTAAGTGATAACTTTGTAAGTTTTTATAATGGAACTTGGAGAGCTTGAGTTTACAATGTATATTTGTATCTATTTGTCTAAATCTCGTCCTTTCTATGAGGTATTATATTGGTCACGTATGTTACTCAGCCTGGGACTGAAACAAACTCGAAACACTCTTACATACCCGAATGCGTATGCATTTGCTAAACGTATGTTATGAACTATGGATGTAACTCAGCTGCACTTTTCCTTCGTTGCATCAGGTGTCTCGTACCTTCCACCCCAATTTTTCTGCTCAGTGGCGGCGCTATGTGTACATTCTTCCTCTTCACAATCAGGAGGTCGAGAAAATATTCCCACTTCAACGGAATGCAATGGACTCAGGAGAACATACAAAGCCTGAAACATTTGATGTGATGGCTGTCAATGAGATGCTTTTGCAGCTGGAAGGGCAACAACTCTCTTACACGGTGTTTGCCCGTGATACCAAAACATCAAGGAGCAGGTACAGGTTTCAGCATTTCCTATGTCTAAGAGTGCAATATGATCTCTTTGAACTTATATGTATCTGTAAATACATTATTTTGAGCTTCATTCTTTGGTCTATTATACGCAGAGGTCCGCCAACAGATTGCATAATCTATCATGCTCGAGCTGCCGTTGCTGAGCTACCCTTGATGGAACAAGTGAGCTTTCTAGTGTTCTGTTGTTAAGAGTGAAGCTACTGGTAATTATTATCTATCAACCGTATAGAAACAAATCAGTCCCTTTTGCTCAGTGATATTTCGTTGTAACTTGATGCTGGAGGGTTTTTCTTTTGTTTTTGTTTTTGTGTATGCGCGCATGTGCTCATGCATGCATGTATGTGCATATGTTCACAGTAGTTTTTGTGGTAACGAGTTTTTTAGGGAACGTGTAAGAAAGCCACTTGGACAAGTGCTCACAGCGAACCTTTAATGCATTGTAGATTGGCTACAAAGGCATCATGTTTATGGACTCTAATGTTATGTTGATTGCTTTCTCAAGGGTTTAGAGGGGAGGAGAAAAGTGATGTGTGTGGAGTTAGTTGCCAACAGATTCTTGCGCAAGGTTTGCAATGCCAGCTTTCTTCTAGTCATGTTACTTCATGCTGCTGCAGAGCCATTTAGATTCATCTGAGGGCAGTTTTGTACGTAGCTTTAACAGATACTTTTTGTGCTAAAGATGGTAAGAGTCCTGATTGCAACATCAGTACGAGAAGCAGCAGTTGGAGCTCCAAGCGATGGCCTTCTGCGATTGACCAGAGCACCATGCAGACGGGCTTCAGCTCCTCCAGCTCCCCCATGTGGCCTTTGCCTGACAGAAGTCAGTTATGAGGATTTTTCTGCAGAAAATCTGCTTATAAAAAAAACTCGTGACCAGGTAGGATGAACACCAAGGTGGGCTTGGCGGCATTGCCCTCCATACACTACAGCTGCTTAAGAATGCCCAATTACTTCTTGCAACAACCATCACATGGAGGCAGTAAAGACCAAAGGATAATTTTTGGAACGAGGTGTTTTTGGTGCAAGCAATGGGATTGGTCAAATTTACCTTCTGCCACCCAGAGAGCGAACATTAGGAGCCTAAATTTACTGCCACCAAAAGGGTGGTCTCATGATTCTATTGATTGAATTTTGTAATAGTATGATCAGTCAATGCTTATCATAGAGCTTCACAGCTTTTCTGATCTTCTCAGGGTCAAGATGCCATAATTTCAACTCATGTTTTTATCTTTGTTTGTGATGGGCTACCACCTTAGAGATGCTAGGTATGACCACAAACAGCCTCTTGCACAGTATATTTCATCATCCATGTAGCTGCTTGGTATCTCTCTAAAGCTCCCTTGCAAATTTTGGGTAACAAACTTTAAGATGCTGGACTGAATTATGGCTTTTTACTAAAAGTGACAGTGTGGAAATGTCCAGGGGTTTGAACCTGGTACTAGTAATTAAACACCTGCAATAGAAAAAGGCGTGAGTTGTTGATACAATTAAATGTAAAGTTTGAAAGCTGCCTCCACATCTTTAAGACAATCCATTTTTAACTTGGCTCGAAATATACCAAAATTTTAATTCCTACATTAAAAAAAAAAAAACAACCTATCAACATTTACAATACTAGCAATGTTGAAAGGAGTTGGAAAAGTCCAAGATGTTGCTTGTGAATGCAAAAGCTTAAAAGCATGCACATCTTATAACAAGGGTTTTAGCTTAATTTCATGCACATCTGGGGGCTTTTGTTAAACTCTTGATATTTTGTCTGGCTTGAGCACTCAATCAAGTGTTCCCTTTTATAGGTTGGCATTCTCACTCAAGCACGTTAAGCTACAATTTAGAACGCAAGAAAAATGAATCTAGAACCAGCACTAAAATTCTAAGGGTTATCCTAACCTTTAATATGAAGGCCATAAACTAGGTTGACTTTGAAAACATATATGTTTGTCTAAAATTTAGAGAATTTTTAAAATAGTAGCCTTCTGTGGCCTTTTGTGGCAACCTTATTTTTTAAGAGGCATTCTCTAGAAGGTATAAAGGGCTTTGATGACCTCTGAAGGCTTCAAAGCAAAATGCACGATCGGACTTGAGTCTCCCCCATCCATCACCTTGCCCATATATTTTTAGGCAAAAATTTCGGTTATAGCAGTGTCATGTCATCATATGTAGATGTGTAAAGCCCCTTCAGCTTTTTGTCCTAAAAGCTTTCATGATGAAGTGTTTTGCACTAAAGATTGGCACCACCTTAAAAAGTTTAGTATTCTCAATCATTTATTCTGTATGGTTTTTAAGTGCTAGTAATGATCACAAGGTGTAGAAGTGCCTAAAGCCTCCCAAGCTTGGTCAGCCCACAAGCCAATTGAGGTAGATAATATTGCTAGCCCTAGAGAAGCAGCTAGTTCACCGAAGCTTGATGTGTCTGAGAAGGATCTTGATCAAATCGTCGACCAACTCACAACTATCTACGATTCAGTGCTTATGCAGTATCTTCCCAAACACAGCGAAATGGTGGGTGATGCTATGGTGAGCCTTGGAGACGATCTGACTCTTCTTGAGATGATATTCAAAGATGGTGGGAAGAAGCGCAAGGCAACAACCCGTGCAGGTGAGACATTGAGATTGGTAAGCGTTCATCTTACATTGCGATTGATCTAATTATTGGTGTTAATTTAATAATATATGAACCAAGCCATGTTCTTTCATTGATGTTTGCAGGGCCTGTAGACAAAGAAAGCAAAGTGTCTGGATGTTGGAGAAAGTGTTCTAGAAGGGACTAAAACGACATCTATGGAGGAGAATGCTCTGCCACCAACACACAAGAAAGGCAAGACTATGGATCATACTCCTTGCATGCTCACCAACAACTATAAGCCACGTGCATGCCAAAAGCTCAGACAAATGCTAAGGGTTTAGAATTTTGTGAAAGGAAGTGCACAGAACTAGAGAGCACTTTGAAGGCTCTCAAAGAGGCTTTATAACATTTTCCAAAGTGCTAGAAAGCATTGCACAATGCTGCTAGAAAAATGCTGCTAGAAAGCACTGCACAATGGTACAAGTTCTTGTATTGTGCTAGAAAGCAAAGCTAGAACCTATTAAAAAGAACTTTAACACTACTTGAAAGCACTTGTATTGTGCTAGAACCTATTAAAAAAAAGAACTTTAACACTACCTAAAAGCACTGCATAGTGGTAGAGAGCATTGCACACTTCTAGAAAGCAATGAAAGAGTGCTATAAATCACCTTCAAAACTCTATGAGAGACTGTTAGAAAGCACTTTGCCATAATGCTAGAAAGCGTTTGACAGTGCTAGAAAGCTATGAATAATGCTAAAAATCCTTGCACAATGATAGACAGCATTTCACAAAATAAAAAGTAATGCACAAAGCTCAAAAGCACTTCACCGAACTATAATGTAAATTGAGAACATGCTGGACAATAGTGCTATAAAGCAATGCGTAGTGCTAGTGAGCGGTGCACAATGCTAGAAGCACTAAGAAGGACTGCTAGAAAGCAACTTCGAGGCTATGTAATAGTGATAGAAAGCACTACAGCAGTGCCACAAAGCACTGAATCAGTTCTTGTGTGTGTAAGAGAGAGAGAGAAAGAGGTGAAAAAATTCTACATAACATTTTCACTATGTTAGGAAGCATAAGATAATGTTAGAAAGCTTTGAAACAATACTACTACAAAGCACTCTAGCAGTTTGCCCACGATGCTAGCATGAGCTCGTGCTAATAGTGTTAAAAAACACCTTGGAAGGTATATAGGTGTGGTAGAAAGCTTGGAAACAATATAACACATAAAAAAACAATAGGTCTACATGTACAGATGGAATGTTGAGAAGAACTTAAATAAAAACTATTTAGGAGGTGCATGTATAAAACATGTGGTTCGTCTGCCGGATGTTGTACAAAGGTGTTTCTCCCAATCCTTTGATTACATACATCTTTCTTGTTGCAGTCTAAAATTTAAACACAAGGTCCTTCACCTCTTGTAAGGGTGGTTGTGCGGTGATGTCTTCGACATGTTGACAATGGCAACAATCCAACATATGTCACATAGGCTTCAAAGAAATTCACATATACCAAATACTTTCTACATCAATTGTGTCAACATAAAAAATCGATGCCACATAGGCTTCAAAGAAATTCACATATACCAAATACTTTCTACATCAATTGTGTCAACATAAAAAATCGATGCCACATAGGCTTCAAAGTAATTCACATATACCAAATACTTTCTACATCAATCATGTTAAAATAAAAATCAGTGCCTTTTTAGGAGCCATAGAATAAGAAACATTCACTAGAGCCGTAGAGTTGTCAATCAAGAAGCACCAATTTACTATTGATTATTATTATTATAATGACTAGAGAAATTGCTATGGAAAGATACTCATATATGTAATGCTAAAGATTGTGAAATGTATAGACAAAAATAAGGCAATAGCTTTGTGTGCATATTGAAAAATTAATCAAATATATCTCTTTTGTAGGGTATCTACTCCTTATTAAATGTTTATTATAGCTTTAAAAACGGTCAAGCAATTACCTTAGAAAAAGTGAATACTATAGTTGTTAAGAATGCATGCATATTATATTGATATACTAAATTAACACATTATTAAAGTACAACTCCAGTAGTAAATAGGGTAACGATATGTTTTCGTGGGGACTTTAATTAACTTAAGCTGAATATTTTTTTGTTATATTTTATCAAAGGTAGCATTTATAGTAATAAATACGATGATAAAATCTCTCAACTTGGAAACTTTGAAGTATGTTTGACGTTTGTGGCCATCTCTCTCTCTCTCTCTCTCAAACTTGGTCCTTTATTCATAGGGTTAGATAATCTAGCTTGTCTACCCCCTCAATGTGCACAACTCAAATTATATCTCTCTTTTCTCTCTGAGCATTGAGTAGCACAAAAGGTAGGCTACTCTCTCTTTATCATTGAGATAAATAGAGGGATGAATAGAGATACAAAAGAAGAAGACCTTAAATTATGCAAAAGTGTAATGCACAATTAGTTGCCAAGGACAACAACATCCTAACTATTAAAAGTGGTTTGGATGTGGTTTGGACGAGAACTTTAAAGCTACCTCCCTTTGGAAATAGTGAGTGATCTCATGCTCAAACCGGCTCTTTCCATAGAGAAAAATCTGTTAACCCTATTTTAGGGTTAACAAGGTTTTCCACACCTAATTATATGCTAAAGCATAAGTAATCCACATCAAATGTCAAGGATGGACACACCAAACTCATGTACAAACAAGCCATGAAGAATGGTGTCCAAATCTCAAATTTGGATGGGCACCCATAAAGGTCTGACAGATAATTAATGGTGTTTCCCACTCCAAGAGCATGTGGTAGTTTCGAATCAGTATAAGACAGCATTTATCACCCAATGGGGAATTTATGCCTATAGGGTCATGCCTTTTGGTTTGACCAATGCTCCGACTACATTTCAAAGACTTATGTGTATGGCTTTTAAGGACTACCTAGAGAAATTTCTTAAAATCTTTATGGATGACCTTGAGATGCTGGATTGAATGATGTAATTTCTACTTATATGGATATTTATGCTACTGGTCGGCTAGGTACTGCTGTCGGCCTGCTATCTATATCTTCCATGACTCATAAATGCTTAACATGCTGCTATCAGTTGGCTGTAGATAATAATGAGTCAGCTGCTATCAGCAGATAATAATGAGTCAGCCGCTACTAAAGTGCTATGAATGCCTTATGTAATGTTGTAGGTGCTAAACAACCCCATACACATGTTGTAACTACTATGAATAACTGTTGTAAATGCATGGATAATGCTTGATGCTCATGAATGCTATCTTCTTAATGCTTATGAGTGCCCTACTTAATGCTTATGGATGGATGCTAAGAATACCATGTCACTTGTATGCTTATGAGTGCACTCATCTTGAAAGGAGTATTTAAATTGTTTACACAAAGTTTTCCTAAGGTGTAGACTTTATCGAATCTCTCTCAATCTTGAAAAGTGTCAGTTTATGGTCAAACATGGGATAATCCTAAGCTTTGCAAGTAGACAGTTGAATGAGGTTGAGCAAAACTATACGACCACAGAAAGGGAAGGTTTAGCTATGGTTTATGCAATTAAGAAGTTTATACACTATTTGTTGGGGGGCAAACAAATTTGTGTTCTTTGTAGACCATCAAGCCCTTCTCTATTTGGTTAACAAACCTTGTACCACTGGAAGGATCACTAGGTGGCTATTGATCCTTATGGAATTTGATTTCTCTATCACTCCAAGGAAAGGATCATCACATGTGCTTCTAGATCATCTATCAAGAGTAACCAATGGTGAACCTCCTATAGGTGTTGACAATGACTTGCCTAATGCATGTTTATTTCAAATAGACATAGTTCCTAAATGGAGCTTTAACATTGTAAACTTTTTAACGAATGGACCATCAATGAAAATTGAATTGTCTAAAGAACAAGCAAGATGATTAGTAAAGTTGGCATTGCCATATTAACTAATTGCGAGATAATTATATCGATTAGGAAAGGATAGAGTTCTTCATAAATGCGTGCCGAATTCTAACTATGCAGTTGTCCTTAAGGAAGCTCATAATGGACTAGGTGGTGGACATTTTTTTGCAGAAACTACTGCACAAAAAGTGCTTCAATCAGGCCTATGGTGGCCAACCCTATTTGGTAATGTCTCAAAATTTTTCAAGAGGTGTGAAGAATGCCAAAGATTTTCCATTACTCATGGCAAGGATCATATGCCCTTGATTATAGTCAACACTCTACAAGTCTTCCAAAAGTGGGGAATGGATTTTGTTGGACCTATTAGTCCTACAACTAAGTCAACTTGAGCAAGGTACATTATAGTGGCTACATACTATTGTTTAAAATGGGCAGAGGCTAGAGCCATTGTAAAAACTAATGCTCAAAGTACTACCAAGTTCTTATACAAGAATATCATAATAACAAGATATGGTTGTCTAATGGAACTTGTAAGTGATAGACGAACTAATTTCATTAATGAGGTTATCACCTTTCTCCTAGCTGAGTTCATGGTTGTCTAATGGAACTTGTAAGTGATAGAGGAACTAATTTCATCAATGAGGTTATCACCTTTCTCCTAGCTGAGTTCATGGTTGTTTATAGGAAATCTTCACCATACTATCCTCAAGCCAATGGGCAAATAGAAAGTACAAACAAAACCCTATGCACCATATTAACCAAAATAGTAAACGAATGTAGAAATGATTGCTTCTAGCTGCTATTTGGGCCTATGCACCATATTAACCAAAATAGTAAACGAATGTAGAAATGATTGCTTCCAGCTGCTATTTGGGCCTATGCACCATATTAACCAAAATAGTAAACGAATGTAGAAATGATTGCTTCCAGCTGCTATTTGGGCCTATATAATGGCCTATAAGACTGCTACTGGAATGACTCCCTTCCATTTGGTGTATGAGTTTGAAGTTGTCATGCCTTTGGAAATATCTAAAAAACTTGAGGGCAATGAGATATCCAAAAGGTTGTTCCAACTAGAACACCTTAGAATTTGTGAGCTCATTCGGCTTGGCCAGATTAGAAACCTTACGTGGAATACCTTTTGACTCCTATGTAAATGGGAGCAAATTGTGTAAGTTTTATGAACCACTTATGGAAACCATGCTCACAACAATCCATGAAGCTAAACAAAGGAAACAAAAGGAGAAAGAGAAGAAAAAGCTAGCTCAACTTGAAGCTCAAGCTCATGCAAAAAAAAAACCAAACAACAATCTAAGAGGCTATCAATTCAAGCCAGCCACATGGCTAGCAACTAGGAAAATGAGGATTATATACCACTAGGATGGGTGTACCTTTGGATTCCTTGCCACCATGAACCAACTTTTTCCTTCATTACGTTTACTTGACATGGGAGTTGATTTAAGCCTTATATCTTATGAGACCTGGGTAAGAATGGGTAAACCGATGCTTCAAGATTCATGTTTAACCTTGAGATCGTTCAATGGTACTGTGTCCAAGTGCCTCAGCTTATTCAATGTGTCTTATTATATCAACAATGATCTTATGTAGGAGAAATAAAAGAAGAAGTTATCCTATGTCAAAATTGGATGGCTAGATATGTCTTGGATATTCAATGGAGAGCCCATACATTCTTGGCTCATTTACCTTTGGGAAAATAGACAGTCTATTGGTCAAATGATGTGCCAAATGCCATAATGTACCATATGAGTGAACCCGTTAATAATAGTGGGCAAGGTTTGCAGACAATGACTCTTCATATGAGGAGGACACACTAGAACTAGATTGGGATACTTTATTGCCCAAGGAAAAACAAATTCTTAGCAACAATGAATGGCCCACCCAAGCCAAACATTCGATAGATCTGGATTTGGTTGCCTCATATACTATTTATATAGAAATACAGATGGGTTACCAAGAAGGACTTGAAACTTTTAACTTCTGCTAAAGCCAAGAACTTCTTTTGGGTAGCCAAATCTAAAATCCATAAGCTCTCTACAAATGATGAGTGGAGCCAACATGCTATAAAACCCATTCCATCGAGAAGTGGAAAAATATCCACCCCTACCGGGAAAAGTGAACCAGCTAGCTGAGCTCCTGTCACAACATCAACAATAAAATGGATCAAAACAGGAAACTTGTGCCCTATTACTTGGAAAGCATCAGTTGTGGATTTGTAGGTAGTGGAAGGACACAAAGCTAGGGCCAATTCTCTGAAAACCAGTTTTTCAAGGCTATAAAGAGAAAAAAGGTTATCAAGAATAGAAGCCTATAGGTAAGTTGTGTGTAAACACATAGGATAACAAGGAACAACTGTGCCTAGGAAATTAAAATGACAAGAGGAAAATAGTTGTGGATCAAGGGATATCAATAGATGATAAAAAGAGGATTGATGAGCCTATCCGCAACCCACCCTCCAGCTCAATGTCTAATTCAGGTATACCATAAAGCACTCAACCTCTTGTTGGTTTATTTTATGGGTTTAGAGAGAAACCATTGCATGGCCGAAGGTTCTCAGCAAGCAAGTTCAAGTTAAAGGTTCATCGGGTAACTAGATGCCTTGATGCTCAAATGCATTTAACCTAAACAGCTGTAACTTTTAAGGGAATTCCCAATTTTGCAAAGTTCTTTCAGATTTGGAATCCTTATTTTCAGTAGATAACTTTTGACTATTTGATCACCCCAATCGGAGATGTGAATCAAAAGTTATTGCCTGTGTAAGACAAGGGTGTCTCCAAGATGAAGTGGCCCAGATAAGCTCAAAGGGGGTCCACGTTTGACAAAATAGGGTATCAGATGATGGCAAATGCCTGCAAGGCTTTATAGGTATTTTCTCCATCATGGTGTCTACAAGCATACCAATTCTTGAGCCTATTGGAGTAGGTATGCTATGTTTTTAGTGCACTCTAAATAGCCACCTGGTAACAAATTTACATGTTTTTAGTGCACTCTAAATAGCCACCTGGTAACAAATTTACATGAATGGCCAAAGGAACAAAATGAAGTGTTAGACTAGAAAAAAGGGGATAAATCATGCTTTGATTTGCTGAGATATAACATGGAAGTGAACAGATGCACCTAGCCAAGGTCTCTCCTTGGAGGGCTGGGCTATGACGTCTTTTTGGACTGATAAAGCTTTACTATTTTTAGCGCTTCCCTCCATCAGAATGGTGCCAAATTTCATAATAAGGCTCCTTTATATTTCCCAATTGTGTCTATATGAGAGGGATTCGGGATTAGAGGTCAGAAAGTCAATTTTGAACACTCTAGCTATTTTTAGAAAGTATGTTACTTTTGCATTTTTAATGACCGGATTGGTGGTCTTGTCCAGAAGGGTATAGTGGAGTTCACCTGGGACACTAGCACTACACTGTATGTAATAGTGGTATATTGATATTCTTTTAAAAAAATAGAAAAAATAAAACCAAATAAAATTCACCACCGACATAAGGTTTTGTTTGCAGAAGAAAGGTCTATGAAGACTTAAGCAAGTACTGAATCCAGTGCAAAAATGACGAGGAAACGAGGTGCTACTTCCAAGGAGTCAAATCAGTATAAAGAGCCCAAGGAATTAAAGAGAATACCAAAGGTGCCAGATAGGTCATTACATGATGTTGAAGGGTGGGTAACTAAGCATAGTTATTCATCTAGTTGGTTGGGTGATGCTGGAAAGAATGGAGAATGCATACGTGTTCGAGTGTGTTAACCCATTTCTAGGGTTAACAAGAGCTATTGCCATTATCTCACATCAAGGATTCAACGTAGATACACCAAAAGGTCATACATTCAAGATATAAAGCAATGGTGTCCAAATCTACAACTTGGAATGACGTAGTGGTCTGACGGAATACTTATGGCAATTTTCACTTCAAGAGCGTGTGGTAGCAAGTTAGGATAAAGTCCCAAGTGATCTACTTCATGGATATATTATGAGAGTAATTATTGTAATAGCATTAGGCCTCTTATGAGCCTAAAGTGCCCGGCCATCCATAGTTCAAGTGAGTGTAAACACTTATGGCTATGTATATAAGGGAAAATCTCTCATAATACAAAAGAATCTCCCATTGTGCAATAGAGTCTTGCTCTTTCTAATCCTCTTACCAATCTCTCTCTAATCCATGCTAGTGAGTATGTGTGAGTAAAGTGAGGTAAGAGGAGGGGCAAGTACACATAGTGCAAACGAGATGGTGTGACAACACTCGCGGGAGGCATGATGGAATTGCTTCTTAAAGAGTTGTGGAGCTTGGAGACCTCAAGGGTTACGAGCTTGGCCATTGGAAAGATCACCACGTAATCTTCTTGTTAGATGTGTTTTGAGAAGGGGGTTTGGGTGAGCCATAACATTTTTGGCGTCATTTGCTGGGGAGCCATCCCTTGGCTTTTTCTGCTATTTGCTCTCTAATCTATGCATACCCATTTTCCATCATCTTAATTAGTGGTTTCCCACCATGAAAAAGATGTGGTTTTGATGGAGATTTGTGTGTGATTTTGTGAGAAATAGCTCTCTTTTTTGTTTTTTCAAAGGATTTTTTGGCTTAAATGTGTTGTTTTATTAGTTCTCATCTCGTTTTTAGTGTTTGTTAAGTGTGCACATAGAGTGTGTTAGATTTTCTTTGCATCCATTGCATCAAATAATGCAATGCATTGCAATTTTATGATTTTTAGCTCTCTTTAGAGTTGAACATAGAGCTAGAGTCATTAATTTTTACTTGATTTGTGTGTTTATTGTTTGATTTGTATGCATTAGTGTGTTAGCAAGTATTAGGTGTAGCTTAAACATTTGAAAATTTTTACAAAAACTTTTAAAAACTCTTGAAATCGACTAATCTTCCTTAATTGACTAGTTTTTATCATTAAGGGGTGATTAATCCAATTCAAGAGGCAAAAAAACTAGAAAATGTATTTTTTGGAGTCAAAATCGATTATGTAAAGAACAAAAATTAGTGTTCTTGAGTGTTTTGAGAGCATCTAGATGCATCATAACACTTAATTACATCAATTTCTTAATCAATTGGAGAAGTTTCACTCTCTTTTGTTCAATTTTACATAAAGAGAAGAGACTAAAATTAATAATATAATTAATCTCTAATTATAGACTAATTTATACATTAGTTGATGCACATAGCTTAGCAATCTCATGCCCTATCCAATGATGTGCTCAATGGTGTGAATTCATTAGTGATTAGTGGTTAATTAGGACTCTTAATTAGTCCAAAAGGGAGAAAGATTAGTGAAAGGATTAATCTTTGATTAATTCTTAAGTACTTTTTTCCATAACTCGTTAAGGCTAATGAGCATTGAATGAAAAAATGCCCCTTAGTTGGCAAATGGTCACTTTTGGGACTCATTTATGAAGGGTGTAAGGGGGTGTCATAAAAGTGTTGACTTTTGTGATAGGGGATGTAAAACCCGATGACACGCTTGTTGTCGACATGGCAAATGGTATTGAGAGGTGTATTTAGGACATGGATCTCAATGGCTTGAAGATTTTAGCCATTGGGTTCAGTTTGTGTATGGGCCCACGTAATCCCTCTATCGTTGCCATATCTTGACGTTGCCAATTGCTCCTTAATGAGCAAGCACATGTGTTTTTTCAGTCTCATGAGGTTTTCTTACAACCCGTTATAGCCTCAGGAGGCCTAACGCATCTTTCTCTAGGTCAAACGAGCGTTCGTTTGCCTTAATTTTCTTAGGCGCTAAGTGCACATGAACTCTCTGAGATATTTTTCAAAAAAAGTACGTGCCACTGGTGTCCCACCACATGGAAGTCATCTCAAAACTGCATATGTGAACGTCAGGATGAACTTTTTCGAAAAAAGGGCATGTTAGTAGCATTCCAGATGGAAAAGGAGGTCTTAAAACCTATTTTCCATCACTGTCTCAAGATGGAATTTTTTTTTGGAAAGATTTTTCTTGTTTTGCAGTCCGTTTTTGAATGTGTTCTAAAAGGAATATGAAAAAACGCTGCATGAGAGTTGTATTTTTGGAGTACTACAACTTTGTCTCTCTGACGTTTTTGTGATTTTGTCATTTAGACACTCAAAAAGTAGCCCGAATATGGTACGTGATCTTTTTCAAGCTATTTTGGGTGCTTTTAAGCTCGTTTTTGTCTCGATTTCTAGGTTAAATTTTGAGGCTATTGGTCGGAGAACAAAACGATGGATTTTTTCCTTGAACGCTTAGGACCACTTTCGAAGAGCTCGATGTAAGCTTTCCGATGAGCACTAGAACGCTTTTACATTTGCCTCACGGTTTAAGAGATATGAGCCTCCAAACAGGGCTGTTTTGTATACTCGTTTTTTTTTGGGCCCACAGACCCTTTTCTCGGACCTGAAAGTGCAGAGACCTTTCATGCCGTTAAACACATCTCATGCATGAAATATATTTCATGTTTTTTTTTCATGCAAACTTGTTTCACAATGTTAAATGTGAGGGTTTCATGAAGACGTGAAATGGGTATTTCAAAAAAAAAATCGCCCACCAACGGGCCCTTTTCATGGACATGAAAGTGTAAAGATCTTTCACGCCGTGAAAGGCATCCCATGCATGAAATGTATTTCACGATTTTTTTTTCACACAAACTTATTTCACGACGTGAAAGTCGGGATTTCACAATGTGAAACATCAGGGTTTCATGAAGACGTGAAATGGGTCTTTCATGGATTTTTTTCCACGCGGACCTGCTTCACGACATGAAATGTCAGGGTTTCACAAAGACGTGAAATGGGCATTTCACGATTTTTTTTTCACACACCTGTTTCACAGCGTGAAAGTCAGGGTTTCACGAAGATGTGAAATGGGTCTTTCATGAAATTTTTGTTTGGAGTCTAGAGGGAAATTCATTTTCCTTGTGTGGGGGGAATATTTTCTGAATTTTAAATTGGGGAGATATGGCTCCAAGAAAGGATGAGCTCCCTCAAAACCAAACGGTGCCAATCCAATTTGGGTACCTCGATAATCAAAGCCTCTTCCTCAACAACGCAAAACTCAAAGGCCAAGGAAGAATAAAATTACTCCACAATGTTGTCCATAAAAGCCTATGCAAGTTCCTCATCCAGCCACTCAACAAGTGTGGATACAAAAAATATTACTATAAGCTCAAAGGTACTACAAAGTAATACCAAAAATATTACTGCAAGCTCAAAGGTACTACAAAGGAATACCAAAGCTTGGATTTCCAAATGCATCAAGAAGTGCCCCAAGACTGCTCAAAGAAATAAGCCTCGAAGGAATCAACCATTAACTTCTAATGTTCATCAAAGATGGGTGCCTATGAACGTGCATCATATGGTTGCCAACATCCAACAACGTAAACCACCAACTCTGACTCCAAAACTTTTACCTAAAATTTGACAAGCATGGAAGCCCAAGAAACACCAAGCAACCCCTCTCGTGCTTTCAAAACATACACAAGAGCTTGCGTGTTTGGTCACCACCAATGGCAACCAAACCAGAAGTTGTAACTACCACCTCGACAACAATTGAGCCACAATTGGAGAATCAATCCCAACATTTGCAAACTTATGAGTGCATCAAGGATAAACTAACAATGCTCTTTTCACCCCTCTGGATGAGAAGCATGAGTGTAGAAGTTACGCGACAGACGTAAGAACCTATTCTCTCAAAAAGAAGAGTGGCCACAAGAACCTATTGCTCGCAAGGTGGTTTTTTTTAAAAGGAAAAAAAACGACAAAAACACAAGGGAGTCACACAAATGGACTACCTAAAAATGATAGAATATCACAAGAAACTCCCCACGACCTTCAATAGCCATTACATTTTTGTTAAGCTTAATAGATTACTATTCTTTTGGCTAAGTTAATGTAGTAGCTGCTCCATGACTACATATCCATACTCATGCACTGGAGAACATTTACACCAAAGCCTCACCATCGACAACTTTCCAGGTACATCTCTAGATGGGTGAGCCATGGTGGGCAAAAGCGTGGTCAATGGTACAACCGATCGCCTGGAATTTTCCTTCAAATTGCAAACCTCTCCAAACGACGCTAAGTCTTCACAACACATTGATCTCTAATCCTTAGTGAAGATATCTAAATTAGCCTCGCAAGTCGACATAATTCTTTCATGCCTCACCAACAAGTAGTTACTTCAAAAAGAAGCAGCTCAATAAGAGTTTATTTGACTCATTTAATGTACTTCATATTTATTTACTTTATAAAGCACTTAAATATACATAAAATAATAAAAAGCACATGGAAAGAAGCATGTAAGAACAAGTCCTACTTAACAACATTTGACAAGAATCCTGCCACACAAAACGACATCATCGAAGGCCAAATTCTTCAAGTGATGAATGTTGTTTCAATGAATCAGATGAGGAACTGATATCATAATCTCGTTTTCTGATGATTTTGTCTATGTTCCTCAAGATCCTTCCTTCTTTTGTCTATGTTCCTCAAGATCCTTCCTTCTTTTCTCTGCCATTATTAACATCTCTTAGTTTCACGACTAGCACAAATAACATTTAACTCTGCTTATGATTGACGAAAACAAAGTGTAAGCTTACAAAAATATATAAAAATGCAATCACTCACAAAAACCCCCCACCCCGTTTGAAATTCCCGCTAATCTCTCACCTTTTCATTTACTAACTAGCCTATTCTTATTCATTCCAGAGGAACAAGTACCATTGAATGTCCCTCTACATCAAAAGCCATCAACAAACCTTGTCAATTCTCCCCACACAAAGGTCTTCAATGCAATCACGAGGACGTGATTGCATTGAAGGGGGAGAATGTTAACCCATTTCTAGGGTTAACAAGAGCTACTTCCATTATCTTACATCAAAGAGTCAATGTATATACACCAAAAGGTCATACATTCAAGATATGAAGTAATGGTGTCCAAATCTACAACTTGGAAGAAGAGCACCCATAATGGTCCAATGGAATACTTATGGTGATTTCCACCTAAAGAGCATGTGGTAGCAAGCTAGGATGAAGTCCCAAGTGATGTACTTCATGGATATATTATGAAAGTAGCCATTGTAATAGCATTAGGTCTCTTATGAGCCTAAAGTTCCCGATTGTCCATAGTTTGAGTGTGAACACTTATGGCCATGTATATAAGTGAAAATCTCTTATAATACAAAAGAATCTCCCATTGTGCAATAGAGTCTTGCTCTTAATAATCCTCTTATCTCTCTAATCCATGCTAGTGAGTGTGACAACACTTGTCGGAGGTGAGGTGGAATTACTTCTCAAGGATTTGTGGAGCTTGGAGACCTCAAGTGTTATGAGCTCAGCCATTGGAAAGATCCTCACGACAGTTGCGGTTCACCACGTAATCTTCTTGTTGGATGTGTTTTGAAGGGGGTTTTGGTGAGCCATAACAGAGTGTTCCAAAGGGAAAATGATTTCAAGCAACACTTCAAAGGCAAGCCACCCAACCTAGAAGAAGATGAAGGGCTGGGCAAAGCTTTGGATAGATTAACATACCCATATGTCACTGTATTCCTTGTTGTGAATGCTCAACATAGCTATCACCAGAGGGAGGTTCTAAAGGCAAAAGTGAAGGTAACAGTAAAGAAGCTGAAGCTACACTAATACAAAATAATCTTCTCATAACTCTTAGGAATAATCATTGCACCTAGGAACAGGAACAATGTCTTGAATACAAAATTTACAACTTTCCCTTCCTGGCTCATGGCATTGTGGTAGACTATAATCTTTGCCTTAGACAATCTTCTTAGATAGTGAGAGAGAGCCGAGTCTCAGCCACAATACTCCCTTTTATGCCAATGCAAGAATTTGTCTTTGACTTCAAATGTACTCTGCAAAACAAAATAATTAAGGAAACATAAGTCTACATATCAAACACAGACAAACACACACATACATAAAGAGAGAGAGAGAGAGAGAGAGAGAGAGAGAGAGAGAGAACCTAAGTCTCATCTGTCATCTCACGAGCAGTTGGTCTTGCCAAAGGTTAATAGAACTTTTAGTATCTTCTCCTACTTTGTTCATAAACTCCTTTGTGGAGTCATTCAACTTATCATAGCCATATTTGGCCTGCAGCTCCATGAAGGTTTTATCATCTGGCACAAATCCATCTTTGAATTTCTGTGCTTTGCCCAAACAAATACTGAGACACTCTTTACTATTATAATTTTCCTCCAATGCTAAGTCATCTGTATCATCTTCCGAGACAAAACCACTACCCTCTTCCGAAAAATTGGCAATAGTAGATAAAGCAAAATCTTCCCTCAGGCTGAAAATATTCTGAATGTCAGCCACAACAGTATATAACGATTGTTATCAATAACAAATTCTGGCAGCATTGGCAATACTAGACCACACTGATCCACTTTGAAGAGATCTACATATAGTGGTCTCTGTATTGTTAACGCACTCTACTTATGATTTCCAAAAACAACGTCAGCTAAAAACAAATTCTGGCAGCAAATTTTGGCAGCATTGGCAATACTAGACCACACTGCTCCACTTTGAAGAGATCTACATATAGTGGTCTCTGTATTGTTAACGCACTCTACTTATGATTTCCAAAAACAATGTCAGCTAAAAATATAACCCACATAAAAACATGGTCACAAAAATATAAAAATGCAACCACTTGCAAAACACCCCATTAGGAATTCCTACTAATCTCTAACCTTTTCATTTACTAACTAGCACTTCTTATTCCTTCCAAAGGAACAAGGACCATTGATGTCACTAAACATCTGAACCTATCAACAAAGCTTGTCACTTCTTCCCACACAAAGGTCTTCAACGTGATCACGAGGATGGGATCGGCATCAGGAAGGGGGGAATATTAACCCATTCATAGGGCTAACAAGAGGAGCCACTACCATTATCGTACATCAAGGAGTCAAGGTAGATACACCAAAGGTCATACATTCAAGAAGATATGAAGCAATGGTGTCCAAATCTACAACTTGGATAGGTGCCCGTAATGGTCCGGTGGTAGAACACTTATCGCAATTTCTACTTCAAGGGCGTGTGGTAGTAAGTTAGGATGTCCCAAGTGATGTAATTCATGGATATATTATGAGAGTATTCATTATAATAGCATTATGTCTCTTATGAGTTTAAAGTGCCCAGCCGACCACAGTTTAAGTGAGTGTAAAAACTTATGGCCATGTATATAAGTGAATATCTGTCATAATACAAAGAACTCTCCCATTGTGGAATAGAGTCTTACTCTTGCTAATATCTCTCTAATCCATGCTCATGAGTGTGTGTGAGTGAAGTGAGGTGAGAGGAGGGACAAGTACACGTAGTGCAACACGACGGTGTGACAATGCTCGCATGAGGTGCGGTGGAATTGCTTCTCAAGGAGTTGTAGAGCTTGGAGACCTCAAGGGTTACGAGCTCAGCCATTAGAAAGATCCTCACGATAGTTTTGGTTCACCAGGTAATCTTCTTGTTGGATGTGTTCCAAGGGGAGGTTGGGTGATGAGCCATAACACTATCGTGGTGGGGTTTTTTTTTTGGATGAAGTGGAAGGTTTGGGGCCCTCCTTCACATTGGTTGGCACTGAGGTTGCGGGCTTAAGACTCATGGGTGTTGTTGATGATGAGGCTTGAGTCTTGTGTAAAGTGGTGGCTGCTGAGGTTGAGGCTTTTGAGCTCACAGCTTTCTCCTTTGGTGAGGTTGGTCGATGAGGAGGCATTGGCTCTGGGGCTTTTCCCTTGAGTTCCTTTTTAGAGATAGATGGTTACACTTGGGAGACTTCTTCAGGAATAGTTATTGATTGCGAGGTTTTTGGCATTGGACTTTGTTGGTGAGGATAGAGTTGAAGGGTTAGATTCTTTGTCCAAGTTGGTCATTGATGTAGATGGTAGGTCTTCGTGTAGAGGGACTTCCGAGGAAGAGGCTTGTAGCTTTTTAAAGTCAGCATCATAGAAATCCATTAGGGTTGGATCCTCTTCTTTGCAGTATGGTATTGTCAACTTTGTGTCATTGACCATCATGATGACCATATCGCTAGCAAAGCACAGTGGTGCTTGGGTAGAAATAGTCCATTTTTGCCCCAAGATCAAATCTGCCTCCAACACATACTCCACCGCAAAAAACTTACACGTAAGGGGGTTAGATTCCATATACATTGTTTGCTCGAAGCACCCCAACATGGCATGTTGATCGAAGCACCCCAACATGGCATGTTGATGTCTGTTGTGAATGGTAATTTCTCAGGAGGATGAGCGTTGAGTGTTGGTTGACCTGCTTGGAGGGTGATGATTTGATTGTAAAGTTCAAATCCAACCATAACTCTTAGGATATTCTAAGTAAGATTTGTTGGTAGTTCCAGCTGCTCCAAGGTCTCGTCCTCCTGGAAGAGTAATTTCACAATGCTTGCGGGAGTGCTCAAGGTGACTGTTTGCATGGATTTATCAATTGAATACCACAAGTCACGTACCCAAGTTCCACCAAGGATGACATCTTACTCAAGGAAATCTAGGGTAACATGGAATCTAAATTTCACATTTCCACTGATTCTTTAACATAGTTAAAGCAACCTAGAACTTCAATGTTTTGTCCATTGGAACCTCTTGCAAGAGAATTTTCTTTAGGGATGATGGCAGGTTGGCCCAATGATACCCGAGTATCTATTGTCATGATGTTATAACTAGCTCGAGGGCTAATCAATGCGCGTTTGCACTTAACATCATTGCTCATAGGGAAATCTAACCATACCATGATAGAATCCTTAAGTGGAACCAGGGATGTTTCAGTTTTTGTTTCAGCTTAAGTTCCTATTTTGGTTTCATATTCCCATTCACTTTTATCCTTTTCTTGGCTCTCAGTTTTTTCAAGAGTACCCAATGTGTATAGTGGAACACTTAGTCCTTGACAACTTCAACTGAGGTCTGTTTGGAAACTTGCCAATCCTTACAGTCTTGTTCTATGTAGCTCGTGAGATCTTGGTACAACTCATGGTTAGCCTTTAAAGGTGCAAGGGATGAAAGCTATGCTAGCCTCACCCCATGAGAGAAGATCACTCCTCCAAATGAGGATTTGAGAGACTGCTTAAACTTCGTAAGGGATTCATCAAATTCCTCACGTGCTTTTTCAACTACATTATTCGTGTAATCTTTCTCTGATGACTTTTCTTGGCTTGATGGGTTCATTTTTGTAGAGAGTACGTCCTCCTCTTGAAAGGGGAAGCGATGCTCCTCCGTTTTATGTATTATGGTTACTTTTTTAGGTTTGATATTATGAGATTGTATCACAACCAATGACCCTGTATAACACTCAACAATGCTAAGCATGCTCTCCTGAGCTTGCTTTTTGCGTTCCACATATGTCATGTGATCATAATTTTCAATATGAGGTGGTTGCGCTAGTTCTAGTTTCTTGATTGGATTGTGAGGTGCACTAAGTGACAAGTCAGAACTTGTTTCGTCCTCACTAAGTGACGTACTAGAACTTGTGTCATCTTTTGACTTTCTTTGAATCATCAAGTTTTCATTATTATTACCCATGCAACGAGAACAAACTTTCTTTCGGGCTTTTGTATCATGTGTCGCACATGTGGGTTTTATTGTTTCAGGGTTAGCCTTTGAAGTGGATGCATTCACATCATGTGTAGATTTTGGCTCTTTTGGGGTTAGGTCCTTTACAGGCTCCTTTTCCCATCCTTTATTTCAACCTTGGTTTCTACAATTTGTTGGCCCTTGTTTTTCTTGGGTTTAGAAGGTTTTGTATGCTCTTTTGGTTTCTATTTTAAAACATGCTCTTCTACCCATTTCAAAGTGTGTTATTTTGCATTCTTTTTTACTGTTTCTCGTGCCTTGGCTTGCAAGCATGTAAGCAAATTCAAGGGTACCATGGACAATTTCCCGTTTTGCACGCTCAAGATGTTAAGAGTTGTATTTTGCGATACAGGCTGCACTGAAGCAACTTGACTTGGGTAATCTTGGAATATGTGATTAATGCCACATTGTTCACGTATTATTTGTAAAGTGTCTGTGATGACTATGGGCATGGAAGTATTCCAAACTATGTAGTCTACCACTTTGTGTGTGGTCCACGACAATAGAAACATTGAAGTGTTTGCTTAACTGCTTCTTGAGAAGTTTTTACCCTTTGAACTATTTTTGTTTGGGACATGGGAATTGAGGTTTTGAGGTAATTGTAGGTGAATAGGTACATTGGGGTGTGTCATGTGACCAAAGATTTTGCAATGTATGCAATACAAGAAGATAGGCCTAGGGTACACACATTAGGGATTGGGATAGACGTAGTGATAGCAATGAACACAAGGCATTTCGCTGAGCATGTTGATAGGCATTAAAGATGTTTGGTTTTGAGGGAGCCCATTCTCTCTTGGAGATTCTGGTTCAAAGCTTTTAAGCAAGGCTGTATAGAATTTAAGGAATGATAATTTTGACATCAATTTTTCTTTAGTTGTTGCTTCACTGGGTTTAGATGAGGAACATCTCATATCATGATCATCCTCCATCATGTTGTCATCTCATGTCATGATCATCCTCCATCATGTTGTCATCTAAATGTATTTCTTCTTTACAGCATTGATTTAATGTTTTCGGATTGGATACAATGATCAAGTTGTGTAAGTTATTTTTCTTTATGCCCATTATAAATCATCTTTTCAATTGAGCATCATTTAGTTTCTCTCATGGCTCACATCGTGAGTCCAAGATCTTTATCTGAAGGATAAAATCTCTAATTGTTTCATTTTGTTTTTGCTCAATCGAATAAATTTCTCTTATTGCACTCCACTGATCACCTTGTCTAGAAAAGTTATGAATAAAGGTTGTTTTCAAGGTCTTGAAGTTTGTCTTAATCACTGGCATCCATGTGATGGACCATCAACTAGCCTTTCCTACTAAACGAAGGTTCAACACATGTACCTTGGTGGGACAGTTTTGATTTCCAAAAGCTTCAGATCTCTGTTCAAACATTTGCATGAATTGAACAAGATCGGTCGTTCCATCGTACTTGCCCATGATTTTGGAAATCTATAAGGCCGTGTTTTTTTATGAGTCACTGAGGCCATGTGTAGGTGCTAATGTGGTTAAGACCTCATTTAGTTCTTGGGCAACCCCCCTTCCTAGATTAGTCTATATATCCAAGGTTTGGCCATTTAAGGGTTGCAAAGGGTTGGTACCTAGCACTTCTAAAGGTTTAGGTCTTGTGATAGTGCTAGAGACCAAATCCCGAAGGGATTGATGTGTGACAGGGGGTGTAAAACCCAATGACACGCTTGTTGTCGGCATGGCAAATGGTATCGGGAGATGTATTTGAGACATGGATCTCAATGGCTTGAAGATTTCAGCTATTGGGTTCAATTTGGGTGTGATCCCACATAATCCCTATATTGTTGCCATATCTTGATGTTGCTAATTTCTCCTTAATAAGCAAGCACACGTGGGTTTTTTTTACCTTTTAGGTTTTATCATAGCCCATTAATAGCCTCAGGAGGCCTCGTGCACCCTTCTCTGGGTGAAACGAGAGTCCATTTACCCGAATTTGCTTAGGTGCTAAGCGCACGCAAACGACCTTTTAGAGATATTTTTCGAAAAAAGTGTGCCATTGGTGTCCCAAATGGAAGCCGAGGTCTCAAAAGCACGTGAACGCCCTTATGATGATCTTTTCTGGGAAAAGTGCATGTTAGTAGCATCCCAGATGGAAGAGGAGGTCTCAAAACTTATTTTCCATCACTGTCTCAAGATGAATTTTTTTTCTAGAAAGATTTTTCCTATTTTACAGCTCGTTTTTTAATGTGTTCCAAAAGGAATTTGGAAAAAAAACGTTGTATAAGAGAGCTATAATATTTTTGGAGTACTACAACTTTGTCTCTCTGATTTTTTTGTGATTTTGTCGTTTAGACATTTTAAAGTAGCCTGAATAATGTACGCGATCTTTTTCAAGCTTTTTTGGGTAATTTTTAGTGCTTTAAGACTCATTTTTTGCCTCGATTTCCAAGTTAAATTTTGAGGCTGCTGGTCGAAAGTCAAAAACGAAGGATTTTTCCCTCAGACACTCAAGACCAATTTCGAAGAGCTCGATGCAAGCTTTTCGATAAGCGCTAGAACGCGTTCAGGCACATGGTTTAGGAGGAGATATGAGCCTCTAAACAGGGTTATTTTCTATACTCTCTTTTTTTCCCAAACCCTTTTCATGGACGTGAAAGTGTAAGGACTTTTCACGTCGTGATACGCATCTCACGTGTGAAATGTATTTCACGATTTTCTTTTAAAAAAATTCCAGGAGCCCTTTTCACAGACGTGAAAGTGCAATGACCTTTCACATCATGAAACGCATCTCATGAGTGAAATGTATTTATTTATTTATTTATTTTCTCCCCGGACCCTTTTCATGGACGTGAAAGTGTAGAGACCTTTCACACTATGAAATGCATCTCACGCATGAAATGTATTTCACGATTTCTTTTTCTTTTTCTTTTTTCCCTCGGACCCTTTTCACTGACGTAAAAGTGCAGAGACCTTTCACACCATGAAATGCATCTCACGAGTGAAATGTATATCATGATTTTTTATTTTATTTTATTTTCCCGAGACTTTTCACAGACATGAAAGTGCAAAGACCTTTCACGCCGTGAAATGCATCTCATGCGTAAAATGTATTTTATGATTTTTTTTCCACGCGGACCTGTTTCACATCATGAAATAGAGGGTTTTATGAAAATGTAAAATGGGTATTTCACCTAATTATTATTTTTGGGTGTAGGACCTTTTTACGACTGTAAAACAAGTGTTTCACGAATTTTTTTTTTCACACGTGACCTTTTCAATCACGAACGTGAACAAGTGTTTCGTGAAATTTTTTATTAAAAAAATTAGTCTAGAGGAAAATTCGAGTTTCCTTGTGTGTGTGGAGGGAATATTTTTTTGAATTTTAAATTGGGGAGATATGGGCATTTTCCCAAAAAGGTAAGTGGGAATAAAAAAGTCAACTCTTTTATGACACCCTCTTACACTCGTCTCATAAATGACTCCCAAAATGGACAAATTGAAAACTCATTGGCATCTTTTCATTCAATGCTCATTAGCTTTAATCAATTTTGAAAAAAAGTACTTAAGAATTAATCAAAGATTAATCCTTCCACTAATCTTTCTCCCTTTTGGACTAATTAAGGATTTTAATTAACCACCACTAATCACTAATTAATTCACACCATTGAGCATATCATTGAATAGATCCTTGGATTTCTAAGCTTTGTGCTTCAACTAATGTGTAAATTAATCCATAATTAGAGATTAATTAAACTTTTAATTTTAGTCCCTTCTCTTCATGCAAAATTAAGCAAAATAGAGCAAAATTCCTCCAATTGATAAAGAAATTGACATAATTAGGTATTTTGATGCATGTACATGCTCTCAAAACACTCAATAACACTAATTTCAACCTCTTACATGATTAAATTTGGCCCATAAAAACACATTTTCTAAATTTTTACCTCTTGAACTGGATTAATCACCCTTTAATGAGACAAAAAATCAATTAATTAAGGAAGATTAATCGATTTCAATAGTTTTTAATATTTTTGAGAAATTTTTTAAATGATTAAGCTACTCCTAATACTTTCTAACACTCTAATGCATACAAATCAAACAAAAAACCCACAAATCAAGCAAAAATTAATGATTCTAGCTCTATGTTTAACTCTAAAGAGCGCTAAAATCACAAAATTGCAATCCATTGCATTGTTTGATGCAATGGACGCAAACTGAAAGGCCAAGGATGGTTCCCCGACAGCAGTGCTAAAAATGTTATGGCTCATCCAAAACCCCACATCCAACAAGAAGATTACCTGGTGAACCGTAACTATCGTGAGGATCTTTCCATTGGTCGAGCTCGTAACCCTTGAGGTCTCCAAGCTTTAAAACTCCATGAGAAGCAATTCCACCGCGCCTCCCGCTCGCGAGCGTTCACACCGCCGCATTGCACTACGTGTACTCGTCCCTCCTCTCATCTCACTTCACTCACACACACTCACTAGCATGGATTAGAGAGAGATTAAGAAGAGGATTAGCAAGAGCAAGACTCTATTGCATAATGGGAGAGTTCTTTGCATTATGAGAGATATTCACTTATATACATGGCCATAAGTGTTCACACTTATGGCTGACCGAGCACCTTAGGCTCATAAGAGGCAGCCTAATGCTATTACAATGACTACTCTCATAATATATCCATGAAGTACATCACTTGGGACTTCATCCTAACTTGCTACCACACACATTCTTGAAGCAAAAATTGCCATAAATATTCCATCGAACCATTACGGGCACCCGTCCAAGATGTAGATTTGGACACCATTGCTTAATATCTTGAATGTATGACCTTTTGGTGTATCTACCTTGATGTAACATAATGGCGGTAGCTCTTGTTAACCCTAGAAATGGGTTAGCAAAACAGGATGGGAGGGTGTACAATTGGAATGAAGACGGAGCTAACTATAGGTAGATCACTATGCCTATGCCTATTATTATTCACCACAGAAACCTTCGTGTCAATCCATGCTTCATGTCGTACCGTAGAAGGTGGACTAGGGAAGTCTTCAAAGCTAAACGAGGTAGGAATCCCCACTATATCTTTAACTATCCTAAGTTGCACTCGTGAACCTTCGTAGATATACATGCAATGAGAAGCCACCTTAAGAAAATGTATTATGCATGGAGGCAGATACCTGATCCTGCTTTTGTGGTAACTATTAGATTTATACAACTTATTATAACACTTTTAAATGTTCCACAAACAAGTGTAAGATGCGACAAAGAGCAATTACTATAATCTCAACAAAGGACCAAATGAGGATGTGGTGACTTTCTATTTCCATTGACTCAAATTTCTACTTGGGTACATGCTTTGTGACTTTAAGACTATGATGGATACATAATTTTGGCCTCCATACAAAGCTTTCAGGAGAACTTAATACTCCTTGGAATTGAGGCATTTACATTAACAGCATGCTGCCAATAAGTTCTTGTAAGCTGGAGTCGTTTAGCCTAAAAGTGGTAGGCATAAGAGTTTAAATCTAGTTGCTGAGCGATTTTCCAACCATTGGCATAGTCTTGCAAGTTGCGTCAAGTTGCTAGTTGGTTTTCCAATCACTAACATAGTCCTTCCATATTGCATCTGCATTTGATTCCAAAATCCTCTTGCTGCTAGAGGCATTGCCAATCTAGACGTTGGCATAAGAGTCTAATGTTGCCTAAGATTTTATGGTCAAGGGCATAGTCTTGCAACACAGAGTCTTTCGTTGTACATATCTGCATATTGCATATCCAAATATAATAAAATAACATAAAAATTATAAAAACTCAAAATCTTGAAACTCCCTACACTCACACACTACGCACTTTTATCTTAAGACTAGAAGCCTTGACATCAGAAGCCATCCAGGTACATTTTGGATGGGGGGATCTTGGTGGGATATTCCTGGTCCAAGATATGACCCGTGGTGGTGGGAGGGAATGAATTTCCCTTGCATCCCCATGACAAGTAAGTTATTTCATCTCTTTCTCTCATGTTGAGCCTTTCATTGGTGTGTGAATAATGCCATTGCTTGAGTTTTCTTGAGAGTGTGGTGAAATAAGTATAACATCTTCATTGATGAATCAATCAAATTCATGGATCCCACCCTCGTCTACCCTCTACTTCTTTGATATATCAATGAGATCCATGGATCCCACCCTCATCTACCCTCTTCTTCATTGACAAATCAATTAGATTTATGGACTCCACCCTCATCTACTCTATCTAATCCCATTTGGTTGTGGCCAACATTTCCAATTCCATTGGATTATCAATTTGAAATATTTTATTGGGAAGAGCACTTTATTGAATCGATGGTGCTTCTCGGCCTCAACTTTCCGATCAAAGAAGATCTACTCCACTAATTTTCCATGGCAGACATGAAAATCCTCCTCATGGAAAGGTGTGAAGATAACTCTCTTTCCTCTATAGTCTTCTAACTTTATTATAATTTTTATCTAACGTTAAGTAAAGATCCTTCATTAGCCTTTTTTTAGTCTAAATTCATAGCCTTATGATTTAGGATCCCTAAGGTCCTTAACCTTGTCGTAAAATTTTCTAGAGTCACTTTAAAATAGAAAGCCTACTCTTCTATTTTCTTTCTAGGATTTCACTATTTTCCTCCCTAATTTCTAGAGGAATAAAGATTGATTTTGAACTATGTTTAAATTGGTTGCACATGAGTCTTTTATTTCTCATTTCTTTTCAAAAATTAGGGTATTGATTTTCTAGATTTGCACCTCTTGGATAATATTTTTGTGCATCCAAGCCTTGATTAATGAGATAATCAGTAGCTTTCTCTCTAAATTCTAGGGTAATTATTAATCTAACTCATCCTTGAAAATTAATTATCCAAGTCACTTAAAAAGTTCAAATTTTCCTTGTAATGATTTATCTAATTTAGACCATAATTTATTATTAAATCCACATATGCATGTGCATTAAGGTTTTCTCTCTCTGTAATTTTTTATTCAAACCTCTACTTTTTCTCCTAATTCTAAGGTTGGGTCAATTCTCTTAATCTAACCTCCTAATTCTAAGGTTGGGTCAATTCTCTTAATCTAACCCTTTCTTAGATTAATCTAGGTGCACATACCTTGATATGGTCAAAATTTATAATTCTTTTGTAATCCTAAGGTTCACATGCTAAATGAGAGTCAATTAAATCTTTGGTTTTGGGATATGTGTAGAGCAATCCCACTCCATAAAATTAATGAAAAGCTCAATCCTAATCTACCTCACTGTAATTTATGTTTTCTTGGGATTAGCTCAATTTAGGATATTAAAGCTTACAACCTTAATAAAACCTTACCCTAAGGTATAAATAGACCTTCCTAGGGTACAATGCACTAAATCAAATTGAGAATTATTAAATTAATTATGCAATCAAAGTGATCAACTCAATTTAATTGCAATAAATATCAAGGAAAATATCATTTTTTTTAAATATGAGAGTTTTGAATATACCTTTTTGGCCTAGCTTTGAGGTTTGAGTATAGTCAATTTGTGAAGTAGATATGCTCCACATGCCCCTAGAAGTCCACAAGTTTTTCTAGAGCTCCCTAATTTGGTGCAATGGTCCTAAAGCTTATATACATATGTAATTGAAGTACCTAAAGTGAAAAACAATGATTGTCCTATGTTAAATGTGCTAAAAACTATACAAAGTACTATCTCCTCTCCCTAGATAAAAATTTGTGTATTTCTTCTTAAGAGCTTAGGAAGCCTTTATATACTTGAAAATGGAGTGTAACTATTCCACATGCTTCCCTAGTTTACTCAAGATTAGTAGCCCTCAATATCTCATGTAACCAAAGCTAGAAATGCATACAACCATGTTAGTATATGCTCAATGCCCACCTCTCAGCATTACCCTACCTTTGTTATGTGTTGCACACTTGTAAGGCCCCCATTATGAGGAGAAGCCATTTGTGCATGTGACTTTGGTGGGAACCCCATCTTAGATGCTAGAAGGGGTCTTATTGTGACCTTGATGGTTAGGAGATGGCTAGGGTACAAATAGAGGGTTGTGCATGAAGCTACTCTAGTATGAGGTGTGATAATATCATCATGACATAAGCATGATGCCATCATGTGACCTACGTATAATGTCAACATATAATGTAAGCATGATATTATCAAACGTTATCTATGACATCATTACATGATTTCATCCATGACATCATCGTATGATGTCATCCATGATGTCACCCATGATGTCACCCATGACATCACCTATATGCTCCCTTTAACCTATAAAAAGAGCCCCTTGTGGTAGCTTTTTATTGTGCGGAATCCAATACTTGTGAGTATCCACACCCTTCACACTTATTACTTCCTCTATCCAGAGTCTATTTAGATCGCCCATCAAAAGTCTACTTGAGAGCACATAGGTGGACAACATCATTACATTGTACCTATCTGAGTATTTTTTAGTGTATGGAGTCTAGTCTTTCTTTGCATAGATCACTAGGAGTGATGACTTCTATCTCTATTGTTGTTTCTGTTGTGCTGTTACACCAGGCCTACGTATTCATCCCACCAGCCTTCATAGAAGCAAGCTTGATGGGATAAGCTACACTCTCAAGACGTTCAAAATCAATGCTATTCTAGACTCTTATGAGCTTCTAGAAACTATTTGTGAAAATGGATACAGAACCAATGGGAACCCCCAAGACCAATAATAATGGAAACATACTTCAACCAAATGCTATACTTATTCGGGCGCATTGAAGAGGCACAATGCTGATGCAGTTTGTTCCATCGGTCGTCACCAGCGTAAGTGATTTTGTTCTTACTCCGATTCAACACACAACTAAGGCATCGAAGGCTTGGACTATACTGAGGAATCAATATGAGACTTAGAATTAAACGAGGATTTAAAACTTGGAGAATCAGCATGCCATTGGGAATTAAATGGTTGATGTGAGGATTAAAAAGATGTGTGAAGAACTAGCTTGGAGGTGCATCCGAATTCTCCCACAAAAGTATGATGGCTTGGTTATAACATTAAACACTCAGGTTAGAGTTCCACCTCTATCATTTTAAGAATTTAGTACTATGTTGCTTGAGAAGGAGATGCAGTTGAAGACCCGTGAATGGCAGTGATGCTACATTTTTTGCCAATTCGCCCATTAAAGCGGTACGTGAGCTGGGTTCAGAACGTCTCGTGAGACAATTCGGTCCATATCCGGTGTGGGCGTTAAAACATTGAAAGGACCTTTCCCTAGTACGAGAGGACCGGGAAGGACGCACCTCTGGTGTACTAGTTATCGTGGACCCTCTAGTTTCGCCAGCTTATCGAAGAGTACCTGAGGCAGCGGCTATACAAGACTTCCCAGCCCACTGAAAGGCCAATGCTAAAGACAAAGGCACGACATCTTTTGATGATGACAAGAAGAAGAAGCCAAAGAATAAGATGTTTCAAGGGAGTTTGTTATTACTGTGACAAGAAGAGTCATGCTGTCAAAGACTATAGAAAGAAGTAGGCTGATAAGAAGAACAGTGCCATGAAGTCTTCATGGAAGGGAAAAGAGTCATTTAACAGTGCTTAGAGAGCGAGCTTAAACTTTGGGTCACCATTGAAGAGGTATGCTCATCTATTCAGGCCCCGGTATGTTAATGATTCATGGATTTTGGATAGTGGAGCATTTCGACACATGACTAATATAAAGGGCTGGTGTAGTTCTTGGAAGCCTCTACAAGAACCCATTAGTGTTGTTGTTGTTGGGAATACTGCCAAATGCCTAGCCGAAGGGTCTAGAACCATCTCTTTTGTGGCAGCTCTACAGGTGAAGAGAAGAAGCTATTATATGTGCTCTATGTACCTCAAATTAAGAGGAATCTGTTGTTGCTGCTGGCAGTTGTTGTGATGGTAGATCGTGGACTTGACGTACACTTCAAGAAAACTAAAACAAAAATTCTAGATGCTACTAGCAAGGTTGTTAGTAAAGGAGTAAGACACAACAATCTGTACGAGCTAAGTGCCCTTACCCTATAGATAACACTACAAGAAAGCTTTGGCACGAGCAATTTAGTCAAATTGGATTTGTAGTGCTGAAGGAGATGTAGAAAAAGGAAATGGTAGCTAATTTGGGTGTATTTTTAGAATTGCAGGAACCATGTGAAGCTTGTAATTTGGGTGTATTTTTAGAATTGCAGGAACCATGTGAAGCTTGTATGATGGGCAGGCAACAATGTAAGGTATTTCCACATGAGGGCTGCAATAGGGCAAAGGCTCCTCCAGAGATGGTACATGCTGATCTTTGTGGTAACTACTGCATTGGGGAGATCTACTTACTTTATGCTATTAGTCGATGATTGCAGTAGGAAGATGTGGGTTTTTTTCCTCCAGAGATGGTACATGCTGATCTTTGTGGTGGTAAGATGTCTACTACTGCATTGGGGAGATCTTCTTACTTTATGCTATTAGTCGATGATTGCAGTAGGAAGATGTGGGTTTTTTTCCTTTGGGATAAGGTTGAAGCTTTTAGCAAGTTTAAATAGTGGCATAAGCTTGTGGAGAATGAGACAAGAAAGAATGTGAAAAAGTTTCATATAGATCGAGGAGGAGAATTTCTTTTAGTGGAATTTGATTGGCTACTACTGCAAGGAGAATAGCATATAGCATCAACTCATAACTGCTCACACACCTCAACAAAATGATATTGTAGAACGCAGTAATCAGGCTGTTGTGGAGATGGCTCGATGCTTGCTAAAAGGGAAAGGGTACCAAGACACTTTCTGGGCTGAACCAGTAAGCACAACAATTTACATTCTCAATCGGAGCTACACAAAGGTGCTCAAGGATATCACATTGTAAGAGGCCTACTCTGGTAAGAAACCTTCAGTGTCTCATTTCAAAACATTTGAAATGTGAATGTTACGTACATGTACCAAATGCATCTAGGAAGAAGCTTAATGCCAAAATCAAGAAGTGTATCTTTCTTGGATATAGTCAAGAGTCAAAGGCTTATCGACTCTATGATCCAAAGGTGAAGTAGATGATCACCAACCAAGATGTGGTGTTTGTGGAGTAGCCACATTCAGGAGGAGACAGGTCCATCCACTCTATCATCAGCCAAAGAAATAATCCACCATGAACCCAACCCACCAGCTAGATTTTCTCTCAAGAAGGAAGAGTTTTCAGAGGATGAAGACTCACACATCACATCAGCCTACTTCTACACCACACGGAAAGCCACTTCTTAAGTGGGCACAACAATTCTTTGATGAGCATAACCCAGTACCTGAGATGCCATAATCTTTAGTAGATGGACAACACAGATCAAGGAGAATAGAGGAACAGAGAAGAGTATCGGATCTCATCGTCAACATGGCCTTGATGGTGGCTGAGATAATGGGAATAGTAAAGGAGCCACCCACCTTGGACAAAGCCTTAGCACATCCAAAGTGAAAAGCCGCCATGAAGTTTGAGTATGACATCATCATAAAAAATAATACCTAGGAGCTAGTTGACCAACCACCAAATAGAAAGGTAATTGGTACCAGCTAAGTATAAGACTGATGGCTCACTTGAAAAAACAAAGCTAGGTTGGTTGCACAAGGATTTTCATAGGTGGAGGGTTTTGACTTTGCTGAAACCTTTGCTCCTCCCAAAGATTGCATGATAACTATTAGGGCGGTACTTGCCGTGGCTCCTCATAAATAGTGGCCAGTTTTTGACAAGAATGTCAAATTAGCATTTCTGAACGGAGATCTCAAGGAGGTCTATGTAGCTCGGCCACCAGGTTTTGAGATGCCTGGATTAGAAAACAAAGTATGCCAAGGGTGTGATATACCAATTTTTCAAAAAGATTGGCTTTACTAAAAGTGTTTCTAATGCTAATTTGTATGTTCTAAAAAGGCACGGCAAGATTTCTTTGGTTGTCCTATATGTAGACGACTTAAACATCATAGGTGACGATGAAGAAATGATCCAGTAGACAATGGATATGCTGAGCCGTGAATTTGAGATGACAGACTTGGGTCTTATGCATTTTTGTTTGGGGATTGAGGTCTGGCAGGAGTCAGGTAAGATCTTCATATCATAGCAAAAGTCATTATGTGTGAGAGCTGATTGATGATGATTCGGGGCTAAGAGAAAGCACTTATCCCGTAATGGCAATGTAATGGAAGAAAACATCCCTTCATGATGGTGACTCCAAGGATATGCTCTAAAAAAGCATGGCTTCACTGTCATGATCTCGTCTTGGGTGTAAGGAGATCCCTTGTCGATGAGGATGGCCAAGTTCAGACCTTAAGCACTAGGGCAATCTATTCAAGCCACGAGCATTAATACGCATATTCCCTCCTATCTTAAAAGGTTGTTCTTCATTTTCTTATTTTGAATCATAGATTCAACTTTTACAATCTTGCTCTAAGAAGGTGGGATTCTCCCTTCACTACAATACTAGGGGAGATTTGAATCTTTTTTTACATAGAGAGGTCATTAAGGAGACAAGTTATTTTACTCTTCATTTTCAAGACCACAAGGAGCTATTAATTTTCTTTAAATACTGGCTATTAAAGATGGTATGTTCCTTTAATCTCAAAGATATTATGATGAATCCTTAGCATAATTGGGCATTCATATAGATACAAGACCAAAGAAACTTATCGTGCAAGCATATATTCTTGTTCTTTTTCCACTGAGTCATAAGTTATAAGGAATAATCATCTTTCACTTAGCTTAACAAGGTAAGAAGCATCTTTGAGTATAAAGATTTGCCTTTATTTGAAGTTTTATTGTGTTTATTAAGCGTACCTCATTTTACTTTTTTCCACGCACTATAAAATTACATTTAGAAAATATTAAAAGCTCTCTATTTTTGATAATTTTGTGAAACTAAGGATGCATTTTGCATATACTTTGTATCGAAAGCATGGAAGGTACTTTGTACCACATTGACCAATGGAAGGGTTAACATGCAATTTGCTGACTTCTTGCAAATGTTAATATTCAACGGTTTGGAGTTTTGGCTAGTGGCTTGAAGCTTCATAGCCTCTCACAAATTTTCCAAAGTCTCCTTCTTATCTTTAAGGTGCACTTCTCGTTTGGGGAGACTTATGCTTATGATGTGACCCCCCTTATGTCCCCTACATGTAAAATTCTATACACGACATTGACATAATGTTTCCTGGCTAGTGGTTGAATTGCCTCTCACGAACTCCCTACCTACCCAGCTACACAAAGCCGAGAGAGAAGAAGAGGAGTCGATTAGAGATTTTATTAGTCGTCTTAAGCATTTTGGGGAGACTTTGAATTGGCTCTCACAAACTTCCTACCTTTTAGAATTATGCTTATGAATTGTGATGTGACCCTTATGTGGCCTTTGCTTTTCATATTTACACCACATTGACACAACATTTTTTGTAAAAAAAATGCAAGAGTTGGTATTGTAAAAGTAATGCTCACTTGGGTAGATTCTAACCCACTATGTACATGTTGTAGGGGTACTCATAATGATAGGATGCTTCATTTATATGGGTTTGGTGGCCTTTTCCTCCCTGAATTCAAATAGCATCTTGCTAACCTTCGAGGTCTGGTATAACTTTGACAAGTGGGCTCTCGTACTTCGCCAATCATAGCGCGTTTACCATATGTGGTTACGAAGGCGTGGTGGTGAATGAATTTTGAAATATAATTGCAGGATGCTAGTACAATGACTTGCTGACTAGGGCCATCCTGGAAGCAAGGGATTTTATGGACTTACAAGAAAGATTCCACACCTAAGGGGCTTTTAGAACTTAAAAGTGAAAGAATATGTAAGTTTGGTCAAAAAGGTCACTCTAGTACTTTCAAATTTTATCAAATGCCAAAATTCAGAAAAAGGGGTTACTATAGTACTTTCAAATTTACGAAAGTAAATGTCAAAATTCATAGAGCAGCTAACATGCGTGTGAAAGGGGCCAAAATGCTTAGAGAGTGGGAAACCATCTATGTTAATGAAGAGGGGATTATGTCCTAATGTGGGTCAGTAGTGCTAAGCAGCTAGCGGCCGGGTCTTCGTTTCTAAGACAGTCAAGCAGTCCATCGTCACCTTGCCATCAGCTGCAGTTCTATTCTTGCCTCGCAAGTTTTTTTCTGTGCTGATCATCATCCCTAGCATCATCGTATCACACGATCGTAGTACATCATCAGTCAAGCACACAGAAATCCTCAGGTCTGTCTATCTTTCTAGAACGTTCGTATTCACACACATCAGAGGGTTTGTTGTTAGAATTTCCGGGCGGATTTCTGTTCTAAGTTTCTTTAGGGTTTTCTCAGATTCTTATCAAGGTGTATTTGAAGGGTTTCCTTACTGTTTCGGATCGCAATGAGCACATCAATGAAACCCTAATTTTACCCCTTTTTCAGCTCTGCTCAGAATCTTTTTCCTCATCAAAACTGTGGGCAATTTTGCAGCTGGCAGGTCAATTTGCTTCCAGCTCTGTGTCTATTCTTTCCGATCTCTCTTTGCTTCCAGCTCTGTGTCTATTCTTTCCGATCTCTCTTTGCGAGATATCGTTTACCCCTTGTAATTGTCAATGATTTTTCTAAAGTCATTACATCTTTTTAGGGCTTTCTGTCGATTGAATTTATCATCATTTGATTTGGTGAATTCTATTGCGGCACATTTTATTTCCTAAAAGCGCCTTTACTTGATTATGGAAAATCAATCAGTGAGTTATATATATGTATATGTATATATACATATATATGTATCATCATTTGATTTGGTGAATTCTATTGCGGCACATTTTATTTTCTAAAAGCGCCTTTACTTGAATATGGAAAATCAAGCAATGAGTTATATATATGTATATGTATATGTATATGTATACATATATGTATATGTATATATACATATACATATACAATGTACATATATGTGTATGTATATGTATACATATACATATATGTATATGTATATGTACACATACATACATACATATACATATATGTATACATATACATATATGTATACATATGTATATATACATATATATATACATATATGTACATGTACATACATATATGTATACATATATGTATATGTATATGTACATGTACATGTACATGTATATATATATATACATGTACATGTACATATACATGTACATGTATATATATATATACATGTACATGTATATATATACATGTACATGTATATGTATACGTATATGTATACCTATACATATACATATACATATATGTACATGTATATGTATACGTATATGTACATGTATATGTATATGTATATGTATACGTATACGTATACGTATACGTATACATATACATATACATATATGTATATGTATATGTATATGTATACGTATACGTATACGTATACATATACATATACATGTACATATACATATATGTACATGTATATGTATATGTATATGTATATACATATACATACATATATGTACATATACATGTACATATATGTACATGTATATGTATACATATACATGTATATATATGTATATGTGTATATGTACATGTATATGTATACATATACATATACAATGTATACATATACACATATATATGTACATGTATATGTACATGTATATGTATACATATACATGTACATATACATATGTGTATATGTACATGTATATGTATACATATACATGTACATATACATGTACATATATATGTGTATATGTATACATTGTATATGTATATGTATACATATACATGTACATATACACATATACATATATGTACATGTATATGTATACATATACATGTACATATATGTATATGTGTATATGTACATGTATATGTATACATATACATGTACATATACACATATACATATATGTACATGTATATGTATA